>NW_026906317.1:0-72025 GCF_033807715.1 Cololabis saira | reverse complement strand
ACCCCAACCCCAAAATCCTAACCTTAACCAGGGTAATTTTGTGAATGTATGGAAAGTTAAAGGGGGTGCCATGTCAAAATTATTTTTTACCAGGAAGTCAAAAATACCCTGATGCCAGGAAATTACCTGAGGTACTTTTTCCAGGAAGATAAAAATACCCTGATGCCAGGAATCACCTGAAGAAGGCACACTTTTGCCGAAACGTCGTGAATATTCAGCCAAAAAATTAAGGGACACAGAAAGACAAGTTTAATCCAATTTGCAGAAATGGAGGGAAAGATGAAAGGACAAAATTCCTATAAAAGGGGAGGGGTTTAGTGGGTAAATTTGGCCGGAAGGCCAGTGCATTTCCGGCTCTCCTCCGGGTGAGCCGGTTCAGTCCCCCTCACCTTACCCGCCCGTGCCTCCGGCCTGTTTCCCACCGGACCCCAAACCTGACCCCAACCTGACCCCAACCTGACCCCCCCACCCCAACCCCAAAATCCTAACCTTAACCAGGGTAATTTTGTGAATGTATGGAAAGTTAAAGGGGGTGCCATGTCAAAATTATTTTTTACCAGGAAGTCAAAAATACCCTGATGCCAGGAAATTACCTGAGGTACTTTTTCCAGGAAGATAAAAATACCCTGATGCCAGGAATCACCTGAAGAAGGCACACTTTTGCCGAAACGTCGTGAATATTCAGCCAAAAAATTAAGGGACACAGAAAGACAAGTTTAATCCAATTTGCAGAAATGGAGGGAAAGATGAAAGGACAAAATTCCTATAAAAGGGGAGGGGTTTAGTGGGTAAATTTGGCCGGAAGGCCAGTGCATTTCCGGCTCTCCTCCGGGTGAGCCGGTTCAGTCCCCCTCACCTTACCCGCCCGTGCCTCCGGCCTGTTTCCCACCGGACCCCAAACCTGACCCCAACCTGACCCCAACCTGACCCCCCCACCCCAACCCCAAAATCCTAACCTTAACCAGGGTAATTTTGTGAATGTATGGAAAGTTAAAGGGGGTGCCATGTCAAAATTATTTTTTACCAGGAAGTCAAAAATACCCTGATGCCAGGAAATTACCTGAGGTACTTTTTCCAGGAAGATAAAAATACCCTGATGCCAGGAATCACCTGAAGAAGGCACACTTTTGCCGAAACGTCGTGAATATTCAGCCAAAAAATTAAGGGACACAGAAAGACAAGTTTAATCCAATTTGCAGAAATGGAGGGAAAGATGAAAGGACAAAATTCCTATAAAAGGGGAGGGGTTTAGTGGGTAAATTTGGCCGGAAGGCCAGTGCATTTCCGGCTCTCCTCCGGGTGAGCCGGTTCAGTCCCCTCACCTTACCCGCCCGTGCCTCCGGCCTGTTTCCCACCGGACCCCAAACCTGACCCCAACCTGACCCCAACCTGACCCCCCCACCCCAACCCCAAAATCCTAACCTTAACCAGGGTAATTTTGTGAATGTATGGAAAGTTAAAGGGGGTGCCATGTCAAAATTATTTTTTACCAGGAAGTCAAAAATACCCTGATGCCAGGAAATTACCTGAGGTACTTTTTCCAGGAAGATAAAATACCCTGATGCCAGGAATCACCTGAAGAAGGCACACTTTTGCCGAAACGTCGTGAATATTCAGCCAAAAAATTAAGGGACACAGAAAGACAAGTTTAATCCAATTTGCAGAAATGGAGGGAAAGATGAAAGGACAAAATTCCTATAAAAGGGGAGGGGTTTAGTGGGTAAATTTGGCCGGAAGGCCAGTGCATTTCCGGCTCTCCTCCGGGTGAGCCGGTTCAGTCCCCCTCACCTTACCCGCCCGTGCCTCCGGCCTGTTTCCCACCGGACCCCAAACCTGACCCCAACCTGACCCCAACCTGACCCCCCCACCCCAACCCCAAAATCCTAACCTTAACCAGGGTAATTTTGTGAATGTATGGAAAGTTAAAGGGGGTGCCATGTCAAAATTATTTTTTACCAGGAAGTCAAAAATACCCTGATGCCAGGAAATTACCTGAGGTACTTTTTCCAGGAAGATAAAAATACCCTGATGCCAGGAATCACCTGAAGAAGGCACACTTTTGCCGAAACGTCGTGAATATTCAGCCAAAAAATTAAGGGACACAGAAAGACAAGTTTAATCCAATTTGCAGAAATGGAGGGAAAGATGAAAGGACAAAATTCCTATAAAAGGGGAGGGGTTTAGTGGGTAAATTTGGCCGGAAGGCCAGTGCATTTCCGGCTCTCCTCCGGGTGAGCCGGTTCAGTCCCCCTCACCTTACCCGCCCGTGCCTCCGGCCTGTTTCCCACCGGACCCCAAACCTGACCCCAACCTGACCCCAACCTGACCCCCCCACCCCAACCCCAAAATCCTAACCTTAACCAGGGTAATTTTGTGAATGTATGGAAAGTTAAAGGGGGTGCCATGTCAAAATTATTTTTTACCAGGAAGTCAAAAATACCCTGATGCCAGGAAATTACCTGAGGTACTTTTTCCAGGAAGATAAAAATACCCTGATGCCAGGAATCACCTGAAGAAGGCACACTTTTGACGAAACGTCGTGAATATTCAGCCAAAAAATTAAGGGACACAGAAAGACAAGTTTAATCCAATTTGCAGAAATGGAGGGAAAGATGAAAGGACAAAATTCCTATAAAAGGGGAGGGGTTTAGTGGGTAAATTTGGCCGGAAGGCCAGTGCATTTCCGGCTCTCCTCCGGGTGAGCCGGTTCAGTCCCCCTCACCTTACCCGCCCGTGCCTCCGGCCTGTTTCCCACCGGACCCCAAACCTGACCCCAACCTGACCCCAACCTGACCCCCCCACCCCAACCCCAAAATCCTAACCTTAACCAGGGTAATTTTGTGAATGTATGGAAAGTTAAAGGGGGTGCCATGTCAAAATTATTTTTTACCAGGAAGTCAAAAATACCCTGATGCCAGGAAATTACCTGAGGTACTTTTTCCAGGAAGATAAAAATACCCTGATGCCAGGAATCACCTGAAGAAGGCACACTTTTGCCGAAACGTCGTGAATATTCAGCCAAAAAATTAAGGGACACAGAAAGACAAGTTTAATCCAATTTGCAGAAATGGAGGGAAAGATGAAAGGACAAAATTCCTATAAAAGGGGAGGGGTTTAGTGGGTAAATTTGGCCGGAAGGCCAGTGCATTTCCGGCTCTCCTCCGGGTGAGCCGGTTCAGTCCCCCTCACCTTACCCGCCCGTGCCTCCGGCCTGTTTCCCACCGGACCCCAAACCTGACCCCAACCTGACCCCAACCTGACCCCCCCACCCCAACCCCAAAATCCTAACCTTAACCAGGGTAATTTTGTGAATGTATGGAAAGTTAAAGGGGGTGCCATGTCAAAATTATTTTTTACCAGGAAGTCAAAAATACCCTGATGCCAGGAAATTACCTGAGGTACTTTTTCCAGGAAGATAAAAATACCCTGATGCCAGGAATCACCTGAAGAAGGCACACTTTTGCCGAAACGTCGTGAATATTCAGCCAAAAAATTAAGGGACACAGAAAGACAAGTTTAATCCAATTTGCAGAAATGGAGGGAAAGATGAAAGGACAAAATTCCTATAAAAGGGGAGGGGTTTAGTGGGTAAATTTGGCCGGAAGGCCAGTGCATTTCCGGCTCTCCTCCGGGTGAGCCGGTTCAGTCCCCCTCACCTTACCCGCCCGTGCCTCCGGCCTGTTTCCCACCGGACCCCAAACCTGACCCCAACCTGACCCCAACCTGACCCCCCCACCCCAACCCCAAAATCCTAACCTTAACCAGGGTAATTTTGTGAATGTATGGAAAGTTAAAGGGGGTGCCATGTCAAAATTATTTTTTACCAGGAAGTCAAAAATACCCTGATGCCAGGAAATTACCTGAGGTACTTTTTCCAGGAAGATAAAAATACCCTGATGCCAGGAATCACCTGAAGAAGGCACACTTTTGCCGAAACGTCGTGAATATTCAGCCAAAAAATTAAGGGACACAGAAAGACAAGTTTAATCCAATTTGCAGAAATGGAGGGAAAGATGAAAGGACAAAATTCCTATAAAAGGGGAGGGGTTTAGTGGGTAAATTTGGCCGGAAGGCCAGTGCATTTCCGGCTCTCCTCCGGGTGAGCCGGTTCAGTCCCCCTCACCTTACCCGCCCGTGCCTCCGGCCTGTTTCCCACCGGACCCCAAACCTGACCCCAACCTGACCCCAACCTGACCCCCCCACCCCAACCCCAAAATCCTAACCTTAACCAGGGTAATTTTGTGAATGTATGGAAAGTTAAAGGGGGTGCCATGTCAAAATTATTTTTTACCAGGAAGTCAAAAATACCCTGATGCCAGGAAATTACCTGAGGTACTTTTTCCAGGAAGATAAAAATACCCTGATGCCAGGAATCACCTGAAGAAGGCACACTTTTGCCGAAACGTCGTGAATATTCAGCCAAAAAATTAAGGGACACAGAAAGACAAGTTTAATCCAATTTGCAGAAATGGAGGGAAAGATGAAAGGACAAAATTCCTATAAAAGGGGAGGGGTTTAGTGGGTAAATTTGGCCGGAAGGCCAGTGCATTTCCGGCTCTCCTCCGGGTGAGCCGGTTCAGTCCCCCTCACCTTACCCGCCCGTGCCTCCGGCCTGTTTCCCACCGGACCCCAAACCTGACCCCAACCTGACCCCAACCTGACCCCCCCACCCCAACCCCAAAATCCTAACCTTAACCAGGGTAATTTTGTGAATGTATGGAAAGTTAAAGGGGGTGCCATGTCAAAATTATTTTTTACCAGGAAGTCAAAAATACCCTGATGCCAGGAAATTACCTGAGGTACTTTTTCCAGGAAGATAAAAATACCCTGATGCCAGGAATCACCTGAAGAAGGCACACTTTTGCCGAAACGTCGTGAATATTCAGCCAAAAAATTAAGGGACACAGAAAGACAAGTTTAATCCAATTTGCAGAAATGGAGGGAAAGATGAAAGGACAAAATTCCTATAAAAGGGGAGGGGTTTAGTGGGTAAATTTGGCCGGAAGGCCAGTGCATTTCCGGCTCTCCTCCGGGTGAGCCGGTTCAGTCCCCCTCACCTTACCCGCCCGTGCCTCCGGCCTGTTTCCCACCGGACCCCAAACCTGACCCCAACCTGACCCCAACCTGACCCCCCCCACCCCAACCCCAAAATCCTAACCTTAACCAGGGTAATTTTGTGAATGTATGGAAAGTTAAAGGGGGTGCCATGTCAAAATTATTTTTTACCAGGAAGTCAAAAATACCCTGATGCCAGGAAATTACCTGAGGTACTTTTTCCAGGAAGATAAAAATACCCTGATGCCAGGAATCACCTGAAGAAGGCACACTTTTGCCGAAACGTCGTGAATATTCAGCCAAAAAATTAAGGGACACAGAAAGACAAGTTTAATCCAATTTGCAGAAATGGAGGGAAAGATGAAAGGACAAAATTCCTATAAAAGGGGAGGGGTTTAGTGGGTAAATTTGGCCGGAAGGCCAGTGCATTTCCGGCTCTCCTCCGGGTGAGCCGGTTCAGTCCCCCTCACCTTACCCGCCCGTGCCTCCGGCCTGTTTCCCACCGGACCCCAAACCTGACCCCAACCTGACCCCAACCTGACCCCCCCACCCCAACCCCAAAATCCTAACCTTAACCAGGGTAATTTTGTGAATGTATGGAAAGTTAAAGGGGGTGCCATGTCAAAATTATTTTTTACCAGGAAGTCAAAAATACCCTGATGCCAGGAAATTACCTGAGGTACTTTTTCCAGGAAGATAAAAATACCCTGATGCCAGGAATCACCTGAAGAAGGCACACTTTTGCCGAAACGTCGTGAATATTCAGCCAAAAAATTAAGGGACACAGAAAGACAAGTTTAATCCAATTTGCAGAAATGGAGGGAAAGATGAAAGGACAAAATTCCTATAAAAGGGGAGGGGTTTAGTGGGTAAATTTGGCCGGAAGGCCAGTGCATTTCCGGCTCTCCTCCGGGTGAGCCGGTTCAGTCCCCCTCACCTTACCCGCCCGTGCCTCCGGCCTGTTTCCCACCGGACCCCAAACCTGACCCCAACCTGACCCCAACCTGACCCCCCCCACCCCAACCCCAAAATCCTAACCTTAACCAGGGTAATTTTGTGAATGTATGGAAAGTTAAAGGGGGTGCCATGTCAAAATTATTTTTTACCAGGAAGTCAAAAATACCCTGATGCCAGGAAATTACCTGAGGTACTTTTTCCAGGAAGATAAAAATACCCTGATGCCAGGAATCACCTGAAGAAGGCACACTTTTGCCGAAACGTCGTGAATATTCAGCCAAAAAAATTAAGGGACACAGAAAGACAAGTTTAATCCAATTTGCAGAAATGGAGGGAAAGATGAAAGGACAAAATTCCTATAAAAGGGGAGGGGTTTAGTGGGTAAATTTGGCCGGAAGGCCAGTGCATTTCCGGCTCTCCTCCGGGTGAGCCGGTTCAGTCCCCCTCACCTTACCCGCCCGTGCCTCCGGCCTGTTTCCCACCGGACCCCAAACCTGACCCCAACCTGACCCCAACCTGACCCCCCCACCCCAACCCCAAAATCCTAACCTTAACCAGGGTAATTTTGTGAATGTATGGAAAGTTAAAGGGGGTGCCATGTCAAAATTATTTTTTACCAGGAAGTCAAAAATACCCTGATGCCAGGAAATTACCTGAGGTACTTTTTCCAGGAAGATAAAAATACCCTGATGCCAGGAATCACCTGAAGAAGGCACACTTTTGCCGAAACGTCGTGAATATTCAGCCAAAAAATTAAGGGACACAGAAAGACAAGTTTAATCCAATTTGCAGAAATGGAGGGAAAGATGAAAGGACAAAATTCCTATAAAAGGGGAGGGGTTTAGTGGGTAAATTTGGCCGGAAGGCCAGTGCATTTCCGGCTCTCCTCCGGGTGAGCCGGTTCAGTCCCCCTCACCTTACCCGCCCGTGCCTCCGGCCTGTTTCCCACCGGACCCCAAACCTGACCCCAACCTGACCCCAACCTGACCCCCCCACCCCAACCCCAAAATCCTAACCTTAACCAGGGTAATTTTGTGAATGTATGGAAAGTTAAAGGGGGTGCCATGTCAAAATTATTTTTTACCAGGAAGTCAAAAATACCCTGATGCCAGGAAATTACCTGAGGTACTTTTTCCAGGAAGATAAAAATACCCTGATGCCAGGAATCACCTGAAGAAGGCACACTTTTGCCGAAACGTCGTGAATATTCAGCCAAAAAATTAAGGGACACAGAAAGACAAGTTTAATCCAATTTGCAGAAATGGAGGGAAAGATGAAAGGACAAAATTCCTATAAAAGGGGAGGGGTTTAGTGGGTAAATTTGGCCGGAAGGCCAGTGCATTTCCGGCTCTCCTCCGGGTGAGCCGGTTCAGTCCCCCTCACCTTACCCGCCCGTGCCTCCGGCCTGTTTCCCACCGGACCCCAAACCTGACCCCAACCTGACCCCAACCTGACCCCCCCACCCCAACCCCAAAATCCTAACCTTAACCAGGGTAATTTTGTGAATGTATGGAAAGTTAAAGGGGGTGCCATGTCAAAATTATTTTTTACCAGGAAGTCAAAAATACCCTGATGCCAGGAAATTACCTGAGGTACTTTTTCCAGGAAGATAAAAATACCCTGATGCCAGGAATCACCTGAAGAAGGCACACTTTTGCCGAAACGTCGTGAATATTCAGCCAAAAAATTAAGGGACACAGAAAGACAAGTTTAATCCAATTTGCAGAAATGGAGGGAAAGATGAAAGGACAAAATTCCTATAAAAGGGGAGGGGTTTAGTGGGTAAATTTGGCCGGAAGGCCAGTGCATTTCCGGCTCTCCTCCGGGTGAGCCGGTTCAGTCCCCCTCACCTTACCCGCCCGTGCCTCCGGCCTGTTTCCCACCGGACCCCAAACCTGACCCCAACCTGACCCCAACCTGACCCCCCCACCCCAACCCCAAAATCCTAACCTTAACCAGGGTAATTTTGTGAATGTATGGAAAGTTAAAGGGGGTGCCATGTCAAAATTATTTTTTACCAGGAAGTCAAAAATACCCTGATGCCAGGAAATTACCTGAGGTACTTTTTCCAGGAAGATAAAAATACCCTGATGCCAGGAATCACCTGAAGAAGGCACACTTTTGCCGAAACGTCGTGAATATTCAGCCAAAAAATTAAGGGACACAGAAAGACAAGTTTAATCCAATTTGCAGAAATGGAGGGAAAGATGAAAGGACAAAATTCCTATAAAAGGGGAGGGGTTTAGTGGGTAAATTTGGCCGGAAGGCCAGTGCATTTCCGGCTCTCCTCCGGGTGAGCCGGTTCAGTCCCCCTCACCTTACCCGCCCGTGCCTCCGGCCTGTTTCCCACCGGACCCCAAACCTGACCCCAACCTGACCCCAACCTGACCCCCCCACCCCAACCCCAAAATCCTAACCTTAACCAGGGTAATTTTGTGAATGTATGGAAAGTTAAAGGGGGTGCCATGTCAAAATTATTTTTTACCAGGAAGTCAAAAATACCCTGATGCCAGGAAATTACCTGAGGTACTTTTTCCAGGAAGATAAAAATACCCTGATGCCAGGAATCACCTGAAGAAGGCACACTTTTGCCGAAACGTCGTGAATATTCAGCCAAAAAATTAAGGGACACAGAAAGACAAGTTTAATCCAATTTGCAGAAATGGAGGGAAAGATGAAAGGACAAAATTCCTATAAAAGGGGAGGGGTTTAGTGGGTAAATTTGGCCGGAAGGCCAGTGCATTTCCGGCTCTCCTCCGGGTGAGCCGGTTCAGTCCCCCTCACCTTACCCGCCCGTGCCTCCGGCCTGTTTCCCACCGGACCCCAAACCTGACCCCAACCTGACCCCAACCTGACCCCCCCACCCCAACCCCAAAATCCTAACCTTAACCAGGGTAATTTTGTGAATGTATGGAAAGTTAAAGGGGGTGCCATGTCAAAATTATTTTTTACCAGGAAGTCAAAAATACCCTGATGCCAGGAAATTACCTGAGGTACTTTTTCCAGGAAGATAAAAATACCCTGATGCCAGGAATCACCTGAAGAAGGCACACTTTTGCCGAAACGTCGTGAATATTCAGCCAAAAAATTAAGGGACACAGAAAGACAAGTTTAATCCAATTTGCAGAAATGGAGGGAAAGATGAAAGGACAAAATTCCTATAAAAGGGGAGGGGTTTAGTGGGTAAATTTGGCCGGAAGGCCAGTGCATTTCCGGCTCTCCTCCGGGTGAGCCGGTTCAGTCCCCCTCACCTTACCCGCCCGTGCCTCCGGCCTGTTTCCCACCGGACCCCAAACCTGACCCCAACCTGACCCCAACCTGACCCCCCCACCCCAACCCCAAAATCCTAACCTTAACCAGGGTAATTTTGTGAATGTATGGAAAGTTAAAGGGGGTGCCATGTCAAAATTATTTTTTACCAGGAAGTCAAAAATACCCTGATGCCAGGAAATTACCTGAGGTACTTTTTCCAGGAAGATAAAAATACCCTGATGCCAGGAATCACCTGAAGAAGGCACACTTTTGCCGAAACGTCGTGAATATTCAGCCAAAAAATTAAGGGACACAGAAAGACAAGTTTAATCCAATTTGCAGAAATGGAGGGAAAGATGAAAGGACAAAATTCCTATAAAAGGGGAGGGGTTTAGTGGGTAAATTTGGCCGGAAGGCCAGTGCATTTCCGGCTCTCCTCCGGGTGAGCCGGTTCAGTCCCCCTCACCTTACCCGCCCGTGCCTCCGGCCTGTTTCCCACCGGACCCCAAACCTGACCCCAACCTGACCCCACAGACCCTGACCCCCCCACCCCAACCCCAAAATCCTAACCTTAACCAGGGTAATTTTGTGAATGTATGGAAAGTTAAAGGGGGTGCCATGTCAAAATTATTTTTTACCAGGAAGTCAAAAATACCCTGATGCCAGGAAATTACCTGAGGTACTTTTTCCAGGAAGATAAAAATACCCTGATGCCAGGAATCACCTGAAGAAGGCACACTTTTGCCGAAACGTCGTGAATATTCAGCCAAAAAATTAAGGACACAGAAAGACAAGTTTAATCCAATTTGCAGAAATGGAGGGAAAGATGAAAGGACAAAATTCCTATAAAAGGGGAGGGGTTTAGTGGGTAAATTTGGCCGGAAGGCCAGTGCATTTCCGGCTCTCCTCCGGGTGAGCCGGTTCAGTCCCCCTCACCTTACCCGCCCGTGCCTCCGGCCTGTTTCCCACCGGACCCCAAACCTGACCCCAACCTGACCCCAACCTGACCCCCCCACCCCAACCCCAAAATCCTAACCTTAACCAGGGTAATTTTGTGAATGTATGGAAAGTTAAAGGGGGTGCCATGTCAAAATTATTTTTTACCAGGAAGTCAAAAATACCCTGATGCCAGGAAATTACCTGAGGTACTTTTTCCAGGAAGATAAAAATACCCTGATGCCAGGAATCACCTGAAGAAGGCACACTTTTGCCGAAACGTCGTGAATATTCAGCCAAAAAATTAAGGGACACAGAAAGACAAGTTTAATCCAATTTGCAGAAATGGAGGGAAAGATGAAAGGACAAAATTCCTATAAAAGGGGAGGGGTTTAGTGGGTAAATTTGGCCGGAAGGCCAGTGCATTTCCGGCTCTCCTCCGGGTGAGCCGGTTCAGTCCCCCTCACCTTACCCGCCCGTGCCTCCGGCCTGTTTCCCACCGGACCCCAAACCTGACCCCAACCTGACCCCAACCTGACCCCCCCACCCCAACCCCAAAATCCTAACCTTAACCAGGGTAATTTTGTGAATGTATGGAAAGTTAAAGGGGTGCCATGTCAAAATTATTTTTTACCAGGAAGTCAAAAATACCCTGATGCCAGGAAATTACCTGAGGTACTTTTTCCAGGAAGATAAAAATACCCTGATGCCAGGAATCACCTGAAGAAGGCACACTTTTGCCGAAACGTCGTGAATATTCAGCCAAAAAATTAAGGGACACAGAAAGACAAGTTTAATCCAATTTGCAGAAATGGAGGGAAAGATGAAAGGACAAAATTCCTATAAAAGGGGAGGGGTTTAGTGGGTAAATTTGGCCGGAAGGCCAGTGCATTTCCGGCTCTCCTCCGGGTGAGCCGGTTCAGTCCCCCTCACCTTACCCGCCCGTGCCTCCGGCCTGTTTCCCACCGGACCCCAAACCTGACCCCAACCTGACCCCAACCTGACCCCCCCACCCCAACCCCAAAATCCTAACCTTAACCAGGGTAATTTTGTGAATGTATGGAAAGTTAAAGGGGGTGCCATGTCAAAATTATTTTTTACCAGGAAGTCAAAAATACCCTGATGCCAGGAAATTACCTGAGGTACTTTTTCCAGGAAGATAAAAATACCCTGATGCCAGGAATCACCTGAAGAAGGCACACTTTTGCCGAAACGTCGTGAATATTCAGCCAAAAAATTAAGGGACACAGAAAGACAAGTTTAATCCAATTTGCAGAAATGGAGGGAAAGATGAAAGGACAAAATTCCTATAAAAGGGGAGGGGTTTAGTGGGTAAATTTGGCCGGAAGGCCAGTGCATTTCCGGCTCTCCTCCGGGTGAGCCGGTTCAGTCCCCCTCACCTTACCCGCCCGTGCCTCCGGCCTGTTTCCCACCGGACCCCAAACCTGACCCCAACCTGACCCCAACCTGACCCCCCCACCCCAACCCCAAAATCCTAACCTTAACCAGGGTAATTTTGTGAATGTATGGAAAGTTAAAGGGGGTGCCATGTCAAAATTATTTTTTACCAGGAAGTCAAAAATACCCTGATGCCAGGAAATTACCTGAGGTACTTTTTCCAGGAAGATAAAAATACCCTGATGCCAGGAATCACCTGAAGAAGGCACACTTTTGCCGAAACGTCGTGAATATTCAGCCAAAAAATTAAGGGACACAGAAAGACAAGTTTAATCCAATTTGCAGAAATGGAGGGAAAGATGAAAGGACAAAATTCCTATAAAAGGGGAGGGGTTTAGTGGGTAAATTTGGCCGGAAGGCCAGTGCATTTCCGGCTCTCCTCCGGGTGAGCCGGTTCAGTCCCCCTCACCTTACCCGCCCGTGCCTCCGGCCTGTTTCCCACCGGACCCCAAACCTGACCCCAACCTGACCCCAACCTGACCCCCCCACCCCAACCCCAAAATCCTAACCTTAACCAGGGTAATTTTGTGAATGTATGGAAAGTTAAAGGGGGTGCCATGTCAAAATTATTTTTTACCAGGAAGTCAAAATACCCTGATGCCAGGAAATTACCTGAGGTACTTTTTCCAGGAAGATAAAAATACCCTGATGCCAGGAATCACCTGAAGAAGGCACACTTTTGCCGAAACGTCGTGAATATTCAGCCAAAAAATTAAGGGACACAGAAAGACAAGTTTAATCCAATTTGCAGAAATGGAGGGAAAGATGAAAGGACAAAATTCCTATAAAAGGGAGGGGTTTAGTGGGTAAATTTGGCCGGAAGGCCAGTGCATTTCCGGCTCTCCTCCGGGTGAGCCGGTTCAGTCCCCCTCACCTTACCCGCCCGTGCCTCCGGCCTGTTTCCCACCGGACCCCAAACCTGACCCCAACCTGACCCCAACCTGACCCCCCCACCCCAACCCCAAAATCCTAACCTTAACCAGGGTAATTTTGTGAATGTATGGAAAGTTAAAGGGGGTGCCATGTCAAAATTATTTTTTACCAGGAAGTCAAAAATACCCTGATGCCAGGAAATTACCTGAGGTACTTTTTCCAGGAAGATAAAAATACCCTGATGCCAGGAATCACCTGAAGAAGGCACACTTTTGCCGAAACGTCGTGAATATTCAGCCAAAAAATTAAGGGACACAGAAAGACAAGTTTAATCCAATTTGCAGAAATGGAGGGAAAGATGAAAGGACAAAATTCCTATAAAAGGGGAGGGGTTTAGTGGGTAAATTTGGCCGGAAGGCCAGTGCATTTCCGGCTCTCCTCCGGGTGAGCCGGTTCAGTCCCCCCTCACCTTACCCGCCCGTGCCTCCGGCCTGTTTCCCACCGGACCCCAAACCTGACCCCAACCTGACCCCAACCTGACCCCCCCACCCCAACCCCAAAATCCTAACCTTAACCAGGGTAATTTTGTGAATGTATGGAAAGTTAAAGGGGGTGCCATGTCAAAATTATTTTTTACCAGGAAGTCAAAAATACCCTGATGCCAGGAAATTACCTGAGGTACTTTTTCCAGGAAGATAAAAATACCCTGATGCCAGGAATCACCTGAAGAAGGCACACTTTTGCCGAAACGTCGTGAATATTCAGCCAAAAAATTAAGGGACACAGAAAGACAAGTTTAATCCAATTTGCAGAAATGGAGGGAAAGATGAAAGGACAAAATTCCTATAAAAGGGGAGGGGTTTAGTGGGTAAATTTGGCCGGAAGGCCAGTGCATTTCCGGCTCTCCTCCGGGTGAGCCGGTTCAGTCCCCCTCACCTTACCCGCCCGTGCCTCCGGCCTGTTTCCCACCGGACCCCAAACCTGACCCCAACCTGACCCCAACCTGACCCCCCCACCCCAACCCCAAAATCCTAACCTTAACCAGGGTAATTTTGTGAATGTATGGAAAGTTAAAGGGGGTGCCATGTCAAAATTATTTTTTACCAGGAAGTCAAAAATACCCTGATGCCAGGAAATTACCTGAGGTACTTTTTCAGGAAGATAAAAATACCCTGATGCCAGGAATCACCTGAAGAAGGCACACTTTTGCCGAAACGTCGTGAATATTCAGCCAAAAAATTAAGGGACACAGAAAGACAAGTTTAATCCAATTTGCAGAAATGGAGGGAAAGATGAAAGGACAAAATTCCTATAAAAGGGGAGGGGTTTAGTGGGTAAATTTGGCCGGAAGGCCAGTGCATTTCCGGCTCTCCTCCGGGTGAGCCGGTTCAGTCCCCCTCACCTTACCCGCCCGTGCCTCCGGCCTGTTTCCCACCGGACCCCAAACCTGACCCCAACCTGACCCCAACCTGACCCCCCCACCCCAACCCCAAAATCCTAACCTTAACCAGGGTAATTTTGTGAATGTATGGAAAGTTAAAGGGGGTGCCATGTCAAAATTATTTTTTACCAGGAAGTCAAAAATACCCTGATGCCAGGAAATTACCTGAGGTACTTTTTCCAGGAAGATAAAAATACCCTGATGCCAGGAATCACCTGAAGAAGGCACACTTTTGCCGAAACGTCGTGAATATTCAGCCAAAAAATTAAGGGACACAGAAAGACAAGTTTAATCCAATTTGCAGAAATGGAGGGAAAGATGAAAGGACAAAATTCCTATAAAAGGGGAGGGGTTTAGTGGGTAAATTTGGCCGGAAGGCCAGTGCATTTCCGGCTCTCCTCCGGGTGAGCCGGTTCAGTCCCCCTCACCTTACCCGCCCGTGCCTCCGGCCTGTTTCCCACCGGACCCCAAACCTGACCCCAACCTGACCCCAACCTGACCCCCCCACCCCAACCCCAAAATCCTAACCTTAACCAGGGTAATTTTGTGAATGTATGGAAAGTTAAAGGGGGTGCCATGTCAAAATTATTTTTTACCAGGAAGTCAAAAATACCCTGATGCCAGGAAATTACCTGAGGTACTTTTTCCAGGAAGATAAAAATACCCTGATGCCAGGAATCACCTGAAGAAGGCACACTTTTGCCGAAACGTCGTGAATATTCAGCCAAAAAATTAAGGGACACAGAAAGACAAGTTTAATCCAATTTGCAGAAATGGAGGGAAAGATGAAAGGACAAAATTCCTATAAAAGGGGAGGGGTTTAGTGGGTAAATTTGGCCGGAAGGCCAGTGCATTTCCGGCTCTCCTCCGGGTGAGCCGGTTCAGTCCCCCTCACCTTACCCGCCCGTGCCTCCGGCCTGTTTCCCACCGGACCCCAAACCTGACCCCAACCTGACCCCAACCTGACCCCCCCACCCCAACCCCAAAATCCTAACCTTAACCAGGGTAATTTTGTGAATGTATGGAAAGTTAAAGGGGTGCCATGTCAAAATTATTTTTTACCAGGAAGTCAAAAATACCCTGATGCCAGGAAATTACCTGAGGTACTTTTTTCCAGGAAGATAAAAATACCCTGATGCCAGGAATCACCTGAAGAAGGCACACTTTTGCCGAAACGTCGTGAATATTCAGCCAAAAAATTAAGGGACACAGAAAGACAAGTTTAATCCAATTTGCAGAAATGGAGGGAAAGATGAAAGGACAAAATTCCTATAAAAGGGGAGGGGTTTAGTGGGTAAATTTGGCCGGAAGGCCAGTGCATTTCCGGCTCTCCTCCGGGTGAGCCGGTTCAGTCCCCCTCACCTTACCCGCCCGTGCCTCCGGCCTGTTTCCCACCGGACCCCAAACCTGACCCCAACCTGACCCCAACCTGACCCCCCCACCCCAACCCCAAAATCCTAACCTTAACCAGGGTAATTTTGTGAATGTATGGAAAGTTAAAGGGGTGCCATGTCAAAATTATTTTTTACCAGGAAGTCAAAAATACCCTGATGCCAGGAAATTACCTGAGGTACTTTTTCCAGGAAGATAAAAATACCCTGATGCCAGGAATCACCTGAAGAAGGCACACTTTTGCCGAAACGTCGTGAATATTCAGCCAAAAAATTAAGGGACACAGAAAGACAAGTTTAATCCAATTTGCAGAAATGGAGGGAAAGATGAAAGGACAAAATTCCTATAAAAGGGGAGGGGTTTAGTGGGTAAATTTGGCCGGAAGGCCAGTGCATTTCCGGCTCTCCTCCGGGTGAGCCGGTTCAGTCCCCCTCACCTTACCCGCCCGTGCCTCCGGCCTGTTTCCCACCGGACCCCAAACCTGACCCCAACCTGACCCCAACCTGACCCCCCCACCCCAACCCCAAAATCCTAACCTTAACCAGGGTAATTTTGTGAATGTATGGAAAGTTAAAGGGGGTGCCATGTCAAAATTATTTTTTACCAGGAAGTCAAAAATACCCTGATGCCAGGAAATTACCTGAGGTACTTTTTCCAGGAAGATAAAAATACCCTGAATGCCAGGAATCACCTGAAGAAGGCACACTTTGCCGAAACGTCGTGAATATTCAGCCAAAAAATTAAGGGACACAGAAAGACAAGTTTAATCCAATTTGCAGAAATGGAGGGAAAGATGAAAGGACAAAATTCCTATAAAAGGGGAGGGGTTTAGTGGGTAAATTTGGCCGGAAGGCCAGTGCATTTCCGGCTCTCCTCCGGGTGAGCCGGAGCCGGTTCAGTCCCCCTCACCTTACCCGCCCGTGCCTCCGGCCTGTTTCCCACCGGACCCCAAACCTGACCCCAACCTGACCCCAACCTGACCCCCCCACCCCAACCCCAAAATCCTAACCTTAACCAGGGTAATTTTGTGAATGTATGGAAAGTTAAAGGGGGTGCCATGTCAAAAATTATTTTTTACCAGGAAGTCAAAAATACCCTGATGCCAGGAAATTACCTGAGGTACTTTTTCCAGGAAGATAAAAATACCCTGATGCCAGGAATCACCTGAAGAAGGCACACTTTTGCCGAAACGTCGTGAATATTCAGCCAAAAAATTAAGGGACACAGAAAGACAAGTTTAATCCAATTTGCAGAAATGGAGGGAAAGATGAAAGGACAAAATTCCTATAAAAGGGGAGGGGTTTAGTGGGTAAATTTGGCCGGAAGGCCAGTGCATTTCCGGCTCTCCTCCGGGTGAGCCGGTTCAGTCCCCCTCACCTTACCCGCCCGTGCCTCCGGCCTGTTTCCCACCGGACCCCAAACCTGACCCCAACCTGACCCCAACCTGACCCCCCCCACCCCAACCCCAAAATCCTAACCTTAACCAGGGTAATTTTGTGAATGTATGGAAAGTTAAAGGGGGTGCCATGTCAAAATTATTTTTTACCAGGAAGTCAAAAATACCCTGATGCCAGGAAATTACCTGAGGTACTTGTTTCCAGGAAGATAAAAATACCCTGATGCCAGGAATCACCTGAAGAAGGCACACTTTTGCCGAAACGTCGTGAATATTCAGCCAAAAAATTAAGGGACACAGAAAGACAAGTTTAATCCAATTTGCAGAAATGGAGGGAAAGATGAAAGGACAAAATTCCTATAAAAGGGGAGGGGTTTAGTGGGTAAATTTGGCCGGAAGGCCAGTGCATTTCCGGCTCTCCTCCGGGTGAGCCGGTTCAGTCCCCCTCACCTTACCCGCCCGTGCCTCCGGCCTGTTTCCCACCGGACCCCAAACCTGACCCCAACCTGACCCCAACCTGACCCCCCCCACCCCAACCCCAAAATCCTAACCTTAACCAGGGTAATTTTGTGAATGTATGGAAAGTTAAAGGGGGTGCCATGTCAAAATTATTTTTTACCAGGAAGTCAAAAATACCCTGATGCCAGGAAATTACCTGAGGTACTTTTTCCAGGAAGATAAAAATACCCTGATGCCAGGAATCACCTGAAGAAGGCACACTTTTGCCGAAACGTCGTGAATATTCAGCCAAAAAATTAAGGGACACAGAAAGACAAGTTTAATCCAATTTGCAGAAATGGAGGGAAAGATGAAAGGACAAAATTCCTATAAAAGGGGAGGGGTTTAGTGGGTAAATTTGGCCGGAAGGCCAGTGCATTTCCGGCTCTCCTCCGGGTGAGCCGGTTCAGTCCCCCTCACCTTACCCGCCCGTGCCTCCGGCCTGTTTCCCACCGGACCCCAAACCTGACCCCAACCTGACCCCAACCTGACCCCCCCACCCCAACCCCAAAATCCTAACCTTAACCAGGGTAATTTTGTGAATGTATGGAAAGTTAAAGGGGGTGCCATGTCAAAATTATTTTTTACCAGGAAGTCAAAAATACCCTGATGCCAGGAAATTACCTGAGGTACTTTTTCCAGGAAGATAAAAATACCCTGATGCCAGGAATCACCTGAAGAAGGCACACTTTTGCCGAAACGTCGTGAATATTCAGCCAAAAAATTAAGGGACACAGAAAGACAAGTTTAATCCAATTTGCAGAAATGGAGGGAAAGATGAAAGGACAAAATTCCTATAAAAGGGGAGGGGTTTAGTGGGTAAATTTGGCCGGAAGGCCAGTGCATTTCCGGCTCTCCTCCGGGTGAGCCGGTTCAGTCCCCCTCACCTTACCCGCCCGTGCCTCCGGCCTGTTTCCCACCGGACCCCAAACCTGACCCCAACCTGACCCCAACCTGACCCCCCCACCCCAACCCCAAAATCCTAACCTTAACCAGGGTAATTTTGTGAATGTATGGAAAGTTAAAGGGGGTGCCATGTCAAAATTATTTTTTACCAGGAAGTCAAAAATACCCTGATGCCAGGAAATTACCTGAGGTACTTTTTCCAGGAAGATAAAAATACCCTGATGCCAGGAATCACCTGAAGAAGGCACACTTTTGCCGAAACGTCGTGAATATTCAGCCAAAAAATTAAGGGACACAGAAAGACAAGTTTAATCCAATTTGCAGAAATGGAGGAAAGATGAAAGGACAAAATTCCTATAAAAGGGGAGGGGTTTAGTGGGTAAATTTGGCCGGAAGGCAGTGCATTTCCGGCTCTCCTCCGGGTGAGCCGGTTCAGTCCCCCTCACCTTACCCGCCCGTGCCTCCGGCCTGTTTCCCACCGGACCCCAAACCTGACCCCAACCTGACCCCAACCTGACCCCCCCACCCCAACCCCAAAATCCTAACCTTAACCAGGGTAATTTTGTGAATGTATGGAAAGTTAAAGGGGGTGCCATGTCAAAATTATTTTTTACCAGGAAGTCAAAAATACCCTGATGCCAGGAAATTACCTGAGGTACTTTTTCCAGGAAGATAAAAATACCCTGATGCCAGGAATCACCTGAAGAAGGCACACTTTTGCCGAAACGTCGTGAATATTCAGCCAAAAAATTAAGGGACACAGAAAGACAAGTTTAATCCAATTTGCAGAAATGGAGGGAAAGATGAAAGGACAAAATTCCTATAAAAGGGGAGGGGTTTAGTGGTAAATTTGGCCGGAAGGCCAGTGCATTTCCGGCTCTCCTCCGGGTGAGCCGGTTCAGTCCCCCTCCACCTTACCCGCCCGTGCCTCCGGCCTGTTTCCCACCGGACCCCAAACCTGACCCCAACCTGACCCCAACCTGACCCCCCCACCCCAACCCCAAAATCCTAACCTTAACCAGGGTAATTTTGTGAATGTATGGAAAGTTAAAGGGGGTGCCATGTCAAAATTATTTTTTACCAGGAAGTCAAAAATACCCTGATGCCAGGAAATTACCTGAGGTACTTTTTCCAGGAAGATAAAAATACCCTGATGCCAGGAATCACCTGAAGAAGGCACACTTTTGCCGAAACGTCGTGAATATTCAGCCAAAAAATTAAGGGACACAGAAAGACAAGTTTAATCCAATTTGCAGAAATGGAGGGAAAGATGAAAGGACAAAATTCCTATAAAAGGGGAGGGGTTTAGTGGGTAAATTTGGCCGGAAGGCCAGTGCATTTCCGGCTCTCCTCCGGGTGAGCCGGTTCAGTCCCCCTCACCTTACCCGCCCGTGCCTCCGGCCTGTTTCCCACCGGACCCCAAACCTGACCCCAACCTGACCCCAACCTGACCCCCCCACCCCAACCCCAAAATCCTAACCTTAACCAGGGTAATTTTGTGAATGTATGGAAAGTTAAAGGGGGTGCCATGTCAAAATTATTTTTTACCAGGAAGTCAAAAATACCCTGATGCCAGGAAATTACCTGAGGTACTTTTTCCAGGAAGATAAAAATACCCTGATGCCAGGAATCACCTGAAGAAGGCACACTTTTGCCGAAACGTCGTGAATATTCAGCCAAAAAATTAAGGGACACAGAAAGACAAGTTTAATCCAATTTGCAGAAATGGAGGGAAAGATGAAAGGACAAAATTCCTATAAAAGGGGAGGGGTTTAGTGGGTAAATTTGGCCGGAAGGCCAGTGCATTTCCGGCTCTCCTCCGGGTGAGCCGGTTCAGTCCCCCTCACCTTACCCGCCCGTGCCTCCGGCCTGTTTCCCACCGGACCCCAAACCTGACCCCAACCTGACCCCAACCTGACCCCCCCACCCCAACCCCAAAATCCTAACCTTAACCAGGGTAATTTTGTGAATGTATGGAAAGTTAAAGGGGGTGCCATGTCAAAATTATTTTTTACCAGGAAGTCAAAAATACCCTGATGCCAGGAAATTACCTGAGGTACTTTTTCCAGGAAGATAAAAATACCCTGATGCCAGGAATCACCTGAAGAAGGCACACTTTTGCCGAAACGTCGTGAATATTCAGCCAAAAAATTAAGGGACACAGAAAGACAAGTTTAATCCAATTTGCAGAAATGGAGGGAAAGATGAAAGGACAAAATTCCTATAAAAGGGGAGGGGTTTAGTGGGTAAATTTGGCCGGAAGGCCAGTGCATTTCCGGCTCTCCTCCGGGTGAGCCGGTTCAGTCCCCCTCACCTTACCCGCCCGTGCCTCCGGCCTGTTTCCCACCGGACCCCAAACCTGACCCCAACCTGACCCCAACCTGACCCCCCCACCCCAACCCCAAAATCCTAACCTTAACCAGGGTAATTTTGTGAATGTATGGAAAGTTAAAGGGGGTGCCATGTCAAAATTATTTTTTACCAGGAAGTCAAAAATACCCTGATGCCAGGAAATTACCTGAGGTACTTTTTCCAGGAAGATAAAAATACCCTGATGCCAGGAATCACCTGAAGAAGGCACACTTTTGCCGAAACGTCGTGAATATTCAGCCAAAAAATTAAGGGACACAGAAAGACAAGTTTAATCCAATTTGCAGAAATGGAGGGAAAGATGAAAGGACAAAATTCCTATAAAAGGGGAGGGGTTTAGTGGGTAAATTTGGCCGGAAGGCCAGTGCATTTCCGGCTCTCCTCCGGGTGAGCCGGTTCAGTCCCCCTCACCTTACCCCGCCCGTGCCTCCGGCCTGTTTCCCACCGGGACCCCAAACCTGACCCCAACCTGACCCCAACCTGACCCCCCCCACCCCAACCCCAAAATCCTAACCTTAACCAGGGTAATTTTGTGAATGTATGGAAAGTTAAAGGGGGTGCCATGTCAAAATTATTTTTTACCAGGAAGTCAAAAATACCCTGATGCCAGGAAATTACCTGAGGTACTTTTTCCAGGAAGATAAAAATACCCTGATGCCAGGAATCACCTGAAGAAGGCACACTTTTGCCGAAACGTCGTGAATATTCAGCCAAAAAATTAAGGGACACAGAAAGACAAGTTTAATCCAATTTGCAGAAATGGAGGGAAAGATGAAAGGACAAAATTCCTATAAAAGGGGAGGGGTTTAGTGGGTAAATTTGCCGGAAGGCCAGTGCATTTCCGGCTCTCCTCCGGGTGAGCCGGTTCAGTCCCCCTCACCTTACCCGCCCGTGCCTCCGGCCTGTTTCCCACCGGACCCCAAACCTGACCCCAACCTGACCCCAACCTGACCCCCCCACCCCAACCCCAAAATCCTAACCTTAACCAGGGTAATTTTGTGAATGTATGGAAAGTTAAAGGGGTGCCATGTCAAAATTATTTTTTACCAGGAAGTCAAAAATACCCTGATGCCAGGAAATTACCTGAGGTACTTTTTCCAGGAAGATAAAAATACCCTGATGCCAGGAATCACCTGAAGAAGGCACACTTTTGCCGAAACGTCGTGAATATTCAGCCAAAAAATTAAGGGACACAGAAAGACAAGTTTAATCCAATTTGCAGAAATGGAGGGAAAGATGAAAGGACAAAATTCCTATAAAAGGGGAGGGGTTTAGTGGGTAAATTTGGCCGGAAGGCCAGTGCATTTCCGGCTCTCCTCCGGGTGAGCCGGTTCAGTCCCCCTCACCTTACCCGCCCGTGCCTCCGGCCTGTTTCCCACCGGACCCCAAACCTGACCCCAACCTGACCCCAACCTGACCCCCCCACCCCAACCCCAAAATCCTAACCTTAACCAGGGTAATTTTGTGAATGTATGGAAAGTTAAAGGGGGTGCCATGTCAAAATTATTTTTTACCAGGAAGTCAAAAATACCCTGATGCCAGGAAATTACCTGAGGTACTTTTTCCAGGAAGATAAAAATACCCTGATGCCAGGAATCACCTGAAGAAGGCACACTTTTGCCGAAACGTCGTGAATATTCAGCCAAAAAATTAAGGGACACAGAAAGACAAGTTTAATCCAATTTGCAGAAATGGAGGGAAAGATGAAAGGACAAAATTCCTATAAAAGGGGAGGGGTTTAGTGGGTAAATTTGGCCGGAAGGCCAGTGCATTTCCGGCTCTCCTCCGGGTGAGCCGGTTCAGTCCCCCTCACCTTACCCGCCCGTGCCTCCGGCCTGTTTCCCACCGGACCCCAAACCTGACCCCAACCTGACCCCAACCTGACCCCCCCCACCCCAACCCCAAAATCCTAACCTTAACCAGGGTAATTTTGTGAATGTATGGAAAGTTAAAGGGGGTGCCATGTCAAAATTATTTTTTACCAGGAAGTCAAAAATACCCTGATGCCAGGAAATTACCTGAGGTACTTTTTCCAGGAAGATAAAAATACCCTGATGCCAGGAATCACCTGAAGAAGGCACACTTTTGCCGAAACGTCGTGAATATTCAGCCAAAAAATTAAGGGACACAGAAAGACAAGTTTAATCCAATTTGCAGAAATGGAGGGAAAGATGAAAGGACAAAATTCCTATAAAAGGGGAGGGGTTTAGTGGGTAAATTTGGCCGGAAGGCCAGTGCATTTCCGGCTCTCCTCCGGGTGAGCCGGTTCAGTCCCCCCTCACCTTACCCGCCCGTGCCTCCGGCCTGTTTCCCACCGGACCCCAAACCTGACCCCAACCTGACCCCAACCTGACCCCCCCACCCCAACCCCAAAATTCCTAACCTTAACCAGGGTAATTTTGTGAATGTATGGAAAGTTAAAGGGGTGCCATGTCAAAATTATTTTTTACCAGGAAGTCAAAAATACCTGATGCCAGGAAATTACCTGAGGTACTTTTTCCAGGAAGATAAAAATACCCTGATGCCAGGAATCACCTGAAGAAGGCACACTTTTGCCGAAACGTCGTGAATATTCAGCCAAAAAATTAAGGGACACAGAAAGACAAGTTTAATCCAATTTGCAGAAATGGAGGGAAAGATGAAAGGACAAAATCCTATAAAAGGGGAGGGGTTTAGTGGGTAAATTTGGCCGGAAGGCCAGTGCATTTCCGGCTCTCCTCCGGGTGAGCCGGTTCAGTCCCCCTCACCTTACCCCGCCCGTGCCTCCGGCCTGTTTCCCACCGGACCCCAAACCTGACCCCAACCTGACCCCAACCTGACCCCCCCCACCCCACCCCAAAATCCTAACCTTAACCAGGGTAATTTTGTGAATGTATGGAAAGTTAAAGGGGGTGCCATGTCAAAATTATTTTTTTACCAGGAAGTCAAAAATACCCTGATGCCAGGAAATTACCTGAGGTACTTTTTCCAGGAAGATAAAAATACCCTGATGCCAGGAATCACCTGAAGAAGCACACTTTTGCCGAAACGTCGTGAATATTCAGCCAAAAAATTAAGGGACCAGAAAGACAAGTTTAATCCAATTTGCAGAAATGGAGGAAAGATGAAAGGACAAAATTCCTATAAAAGGGGAGGGGTTTAGTGGGTAAATTTGGCCGGAAGGCCAGTGCATTTCCGGCTCTCCTCCGGGTGAGCCGGTTCAGTCCCCCTCACCTTACCCGCCCGTGCCTCCGGCCTGTTTCCCACCGGACCCCAAACCTGACCCCCAACCTGACCTCCAACCTGACCCCCCCACCCCAACCCCAAAATCCTAACCTTAACCAGGGTAATTTTGTGAATGTATGGAAAGTTAAAGGGGGTGCCATGTCAAAATTATTTTTTACCAGGAAGTCAAAATACCCTGATGCCAGGAAATTACCTGAGGTACTTTTTCCAGGAAGATAAAAATACCCTGATGCCAGGAATCACCTGAAGAAGGCACACTTTTGCCGAAACGTCGTGAATATTCAGCCAAAAAATTAAGGGACACAGAAAGACAAGTTTAATCCAATTTGCAGAAATGAGGGAAAGATGAAAGGACAAAATTCCTATAAAAGGGGAGGGGTTTAGTGGGTAAATTTGGCCGGAAGGCCAGTGCATTTCCGGCTCTCCTCCGGGTGAGCCGGTTCAGTCCCCCTCACCTTACCCGCCCGTGCCTCCGGCCTGTTTCCCACCGGACCCCAAACCTGACCCCAACCTGACCCCAACCTGACCCCCCCACCCCAACCCCAAAATCCTAACCTTAACCAGGGTAATTTTGTGAATGTATGGAAAGTTAAAGGGGGTGCCATGTCAAAATTATTTTTTACCAGGAAGTCAAAAATACCCTGATGCCAGGAAATTACCTGAGGTACTTTTTCCAGGAAGATAAAAATACCCTGATGCCAGGAATCACCTGAAGAAGGCACACTTTTGCCGAAACGTCGTGAATATTCAGCCAAAAAATTAAGGGACACAGAAAGACAAGTTTAATCCAATTTGCAGAAATGGAGGGAAAGATGAAAGGACAAAATTCCTATAAAAGGGGAGGGGTTTAGTGGGTAAATTTGGCCGGAAGGCCAGTGCATTTCCGGCTCTCCTCCGGGTGAGCCGGTTCAGTCCCCCTCACCTTACCCGCCCGTGCCTCCGGCCTGTTTCCCACCGGACCCCAAACCTGACCCCAACCTGACCCCAACCTGACCCCCCCACCCCAACCCCAAAATCCTAACCTTAACCAGGGTAATTTTGTGAATGTATGGAAAGTTAAAGGGGGTGCCATGTCAAAATTATTTTTTACCAGGAAGTCAAAAATACCCTGATGCCAGGAAATTACCTGAGGTACTTTTTCCAGGAAGATAAAAATACCCTGATGCCAGGAATCACCTGAAGAAGGCACACTTTTGCCGAAACGTCGTGAATATTCAGCCAAAAAATTAAGGGACACAGAAAGACAAGTTTAATCCAATTTGCAGAAATGGAGGGAAAGATGAAAGGACAAAATTCCTATAAAAGGGGAGGGGTTTAGTGGGTAAATTTGGCCGGAAGGCCAGTGCATTTCCGGCTCTCCTCCGGGTGAGCCGGTTCAGTCCCCCTCACCTTACCCGCCCGTGCCTCCGGCCTGTTTCCCACCGGACCCCAAACCTGACCCCAACCTGACCCCAACCTGACCCCCCCACCCCAACCCCAAAATCCTAACCTTAACCAGGGTAATTTTGTGAATGTATGGAAAGTTAAAGGGGGTGCCATGTCAAAATTATTTTTTACCAGGAAGTCAAAAATACCCTGATGCCAGGAAATTACCTGAGGTACTTTTTCCAGGAAGATAAAAATACCCTGATGCCAGGAATCACCTGAAGAAGGCACACTTTTGCCGAAACGTCGTGAATATTCAGCCAAAAAATTAAGGGACACAGAAAGACAAGTTTAATCCAATTTGCAGAAATGGAGGGAAAGATGAAAGGACAAAATTCCTATAAAAGGGGAGGGGTTTAGTGGGTAAATTTGGCCGGAAGGCCAGTGCATTTCCGGCTCTCCTCCGGGTGAGCCGGTTCAGTCCCCCTCACCTTACCCGCCCGTGCCTCCGGCCTGTTTCCCACCGGACCCCAAACCTGACCCCAACCTGACCCCAACCTGACCCCCCCACCCCAACCCCAAAATCCTAACCTTAACCAGGGTAATTTTGTGAATGTATGGAAAGTTAAAGGGGGTGCCATGTCAAAATTATTTTTTACCAGGAAGTCAAAAATACCCTGATGCCAGGAAATTACCTGAGGTACTTTTTCCAGGAAGATAAAAATACCCTGATGCCAGGAATCACCTGAAGAAGGCACACTTTTGCCGAAACGTCGTGAATATTCAGCCAAAAAATTAAGGGACACAGAAAGACAAGTTTAATCCAATTTGCAGAAATGGAGGGAAAGATGAAAGGACAAAATTCCTATAAAAGGGGAGGGGTTTAGTGGGTAAATTTGGCCGGAAGGCCAGTGCATTTCCGGCTCTCCTCCGGGTGAGCCGGTTCAGTCCCCCTCACCTTACCCGCCCGTGCCTCCGGCCTGTTTCCCACCGGACCCCAAACCTGACCCCAACCTGACCCCAACCTGACCCCCCCACCCCAACCCCAAAATCCTAACCTTAACCAGGGTAATTTTGTGAATGTATGGAAAGTTAAAGGGGGTGCCATGTCAAAATTATTTTTTACCAGGAAGTCAAAAATACCCTGATGCCAGGAAATTACCTGAGGTACTTTTTCCAGGAAGATAAAAATACCCTGATGCCAGGAATCACCTGAAGAAGGCACACTTTTGCCGAAACGTCGTGAATATTCAGCCAAAAAATTAAGGGACACAGAAAGACAAGTTTAATCCAATTTGCAGAAATGGAGGGAAAGATGAAAGGACAAAATTCCTATAAAAGGGGAGGGGTTTAGTGGGTAAATTTGGCCGGAAGGCCAGTGCATTTCCGGCTCTCCTCCGGGTGAGCCGGTTCAGTCCCCCTCACCTTACCCGCCCGTGCCTCCGGCCTGTTTCCCACCGGACCCCAAACCTGACCCCAACCTGACCCCAACCTGACCCCCCCACCCCAACCCCAAAATCCTAACCTTAACCAGGGTAATTTTGTGAATGTATGGAAAGTTAAAGGGGGTGCCATGTCAAAATTATTTTTTACCAGGAAGTCAAAAATACCCTGATGCCAGGAAATTACCTGAGGTACTTTTTCCAGGAAGATAAAAATACCCTGATGCCAGGAATCACCTGAAGAAGGCACACTTTTGCCGAAACGTCGTGAATATTCAGCCAAAAAATTAAGGGACACAGAAAGACAAGTTTAATCCAATTTGCAGAAATGGAGGGAAAGATGAAAGGACAAAATTCCTATAAAAGGGGAGGGGTTTAGTGGGTAAATTTGGCCGGAAGGCCAGTGCATTTCCGGCTCTCCTCCGGGTGAGCCGGTTCAGTCCCCCTCACCTTACCCGCCCGTGCCTCCGGCCTGTTTCCCACCGGACCCCAAACCTGACCCCAACCTGACCCCAACCTGACCCCCCCACCCCAACCCCAAAATCCTAACCTTAACCAGGGTAATTTTGTGAATGTATGGAAAGTTAAAGGGGGTGCCATGTCAAAATTATTTTTTACCAGGAAGTCAAAAATACCCTGATGCCAGGAAATTACCTGAGGTACTTTTTCCAGGAAGATAAAAATACCCTGATGCCAGGAATCACCTGAAGAAGGCACACTTTTGCCGAAACGTCGTGAATATTCAGCCAAAAAATTAAGGGACACAGAAAGACAAGTTTAATCCAATTTGCAGAAATGGAGGGAAAGATGAAAGGACAAAATTCCTATAAAAGGGGAGGGGTTTAGTGGGTAAATTTGGCCGGAAGGCCAGTGCATTTCCGGCTCTCCTCCGGGTGAGCCGGTTCAGTCCCCCTCACCTTACCCGCCCGTGCCTCCGGCCTGTTTCCCACCGGACCCCAAACCTGACCCCAACCTGACCCCAACCTGACCCCCCCACCCCAACCCCAAAATCCTAACCTTAACCAGGGTAATTTTGTGAATGTATGGAAAGTTAAAGGGGGTGCCATGTCAAAATTATTTTTTACCAGGAAGTCAAAAATACCCTGATGCCAGGAAATTACCTGAGGTACTTTTTCCAGGAAGATAAAAATACCCTGATGCCAGGAATCACCTGAAGAAGGCACACTTTTGCCGAAACGTCGTGAATATTCAGCCAAAAAATTAAGGGACACAGAAAGACAAGTTTAATCCAATTTGCAGAAATGGAGGGAAAGATGAAAGGACAAAATTCCTATAAAAGGGGAGGGGTTTAGTGGGTAAATTTGGCCGGAAGGCCAGTGCATTTCCGGCTCTCCTCCGGGTGAGCCGGTTCAGTCCCCCTCACCTTACCCGCCCGTGCCTCCGGCCTGTTTCCCACCGGACCCCAAACCTGACCCCAACCTGACCCCAACCTGACCCCCCCACCCCAACCCCAAAATCCTAACCTTAACCAGGGTAATTTTGTGAATGTATGGAAAGTTAAAGGGGGTGCCATGTCAAAATTATTTTTTACCAGGAAGTCAAAAATACCCTGATGCCAGGAAATTACCTGAGGTACTTTTTCCAGGAAGATAAAAATACCCTGATGCCAGGAATCACCTGAAGAAGGCACACTTTTGCCGAAACGTCGTGAATATTCAGCCAAAAAATTAAGGGACACAGAAAGACAAGTTTAATCCAATTTGCAGAAATGGAGGGAAAGATGAAAGGACAAAATTCCTATAAAAGGGGAGGGGTTTAGTGGGTAAATTTGGCCGGAAGGCCAGTGCATTTCCGGCTCTCCTCCGGGTGAGCCGGTTCAGTCCCCCTCACCTTACCCGCCCGTGCCTCCGGCCTGTTTCCCACCGGACCCCAAACCTGACCCCAACCTGACCCCAACCTGACCCCCCCACCCCAACCCCAAAATCCTAACCTTAACCAGGGTAATTTTGTGAATGTATGGAAAGTTAAAGGGGGTGCCATGTCAAAATTATTTTTTACCAGGAAGTCAAAAATACCCTGATGCCAGGAAATTACCTGAGGTACTTTTTCCAGGAAGATAAAAATACCCTGATGCCAGGAATCACCTGAAGAAGGCACACTTTTGCCGAAACGTCGTGAATATTCAGCCAAAAAATTAAGGGACACAGAAAGACAAGTTTAATCCAATTTGCAGAAATGGAGGGAAAGATGAAAGGACAAAATTCCTATAAAAGGGGAGGGGTTTAGTGGGTAAATTTGGCCGGAAGGCCAGTGCATTTCCGGCTCTCCTCCGGGTGAGCCGGTTCAGTCCCCCTCACCTAACCCTAACCCTAACCCTAACCCTAACCCTAACCCTAACCCTAACCCTAACCCTAACCCTAACCCTAACGACACCGTTTGCGAAGTAGTTATCACCTAGGAGCCCTATATATACATGCTAAGCTAAGTTATAGCTTGGTTAGCAAGTCTTAGCTTGCTAAGCTAGGCTAAGCTAACTTTGAGCCGGCTCAAAAGTGGCTATTACCCCCTATCCCTAACCCTAACCCTAACCCTATCCTAACCCTAACCCTAACCCGGATATATTTAGGGGTCTAGCTCTCCAACAAGACCAACCACGAGTCTCTACGACCTTCAGAAGCTGAGATATAAAATATGATTTTTTTTTGATTTTTTTTTAGATTTTCTCCCACTTCCCAAAGTCGTAGAAGGTCGAGGGTGGGCTCGTTGGAAAGCTAGACCCCTAATTATGTCTGACGCGAGCAGGTTCCGAAGCTCTAGGACCTTCCTATCAAAAGTTATTCAAAAAAAACACTTTTTACCCATGATCCTTTGCTCCAATCGCGAAAACGACACCGTTTGCGAAGTAGTTATCACCTAGGAGCCCTATATATACATGCTAAGCTAAGTTATAGCTTGGTTAGCAAGTTTTAGCTTGCTAAGCTAGGCTAAGCTAACTTTGAGCCGGCTCAAAAGTGGCTATTACCCCCTATCCTAACCCTAACCCTAACCCTAACCCTAACCCTAACCCTAACCCTAACCCTAACCCTAAAATGGGGGGGTAGCCGAAGTGTAGAGCAAATGATCCACTGTTTAGGGGGTCAAATCAAAGATTCCAAAGTGGCACTCTTGCCTTATCCTAACCCTAACCCTAACCCTAACCCTAACCCTAAGTTACAGACCTTTGAACTTGCTTTTCGCTGATTGGACGAGAAGACAAGGTCCCACCCCTTCCTCATTAGTATTACTGGAATCAGGGTACCCGAAAATGGGGGGGTAGCCGAAGTGTAGAGCAAATGATCCACTGTTTAGGGGGTCAAATCAAAGATTCCAAAGTGGCACTCTTGCCTTATCCTAACCCTAACCCTAACCCTAACCCTAACCACCCCTTCCTCATTAGTATTCCTGGAATCAGGGTACATGAAAATGGGGGGGTAGCCGAAGTGTCAAGCAAATGATCCACTGTTTAGGGGGTCAAATCAAAGATTCCAAAGTGGCACTCAGCCCCTATCCTAACCCTAACCCTAACCCTAACCCTAACCCTAACCAACCCTAACCCTAACCCTAACTAACCCTAACCCTAACCCTAACCCTAATCTATAATTGACCTGTTGTCTCTACTACTAATCAAACTTAAACTTGTTTATTGACCTGTTGTCTCCACTATTAATCTAACTTTAGGTGGATAGTACGGTCAAGAGAGCTATGACGACGTGCGCCGGCCTGTGCATTGCCTTTGGTCCCTGTAAACCACCGAGTCGACGGATGAGGTGGGGGGATCATCGAGAAACCTGAAAAATCTAACCCTAACCATCTCCTGGGGACTTGCCTGAACTCAAACAGTTGACTTAGTGAAAATCTTAGAAAATTTACAAGTATTTTTCCCAAAAGAAGTTTGTTTAATATAGGTACCTATCGACTCCAAATGGCCTGAAACGTGCTCCTAAACACTTTCTGGGGGAACTTTTTTCACCAAAACACTTAGTCAAATTTCAGGAAATTTTCGCTCCATTCATTTTCAATGCGATACACATTTCCGGTCATAACTTCCGAACCGAAGGTCGTAGAGACTTGGAAACTGCTTCCGTCGAACATAATACGACCACGAGCTTTCCAACGGTACCATCCATGAGCAAATGATCCACTCCTAGCAAAAGTTACAGACCTTTGAACTTGCTTTTCGCTGATTGGACGAGAAGACAAGGTCCCACCCCTTCCTCATTAGTATTACTGGAATCAGGGTACCCGAAAATGGGGGGGTAGCCGAAGTGTAGAGCAAATGATCCACTGTTTAGGGGGTCAAATCAAAGATTCCAAAGTGGCACTCTTGCCCTATCCTAACCCTAACCCTAACCCTAACCCTAACCCTAACCCTAACCCTAACCCCTAACCCTAACCCTAACCCTAACCCTAACCCTAACCCTAACCCAAACCCAAACCCTAACCCTAACCCTAACCCTAACCCCAAATCAAAGATTCCAAAGTGGCACTCTTGCCCTATCCTAACCCTAACCCTAACCCTAACCCTAACCCTACCCTAACCCTAACCCTAACCCTATACATGCTAAGCTAAGTTATAGCTTGGTTAGCAAGTTTTAGCTTGCTAAGCTAGGCTAAGCTAACTTTGAGCCGGCTCAAAAGTGGCTATTACCCCCTATCCTAACCCTAACCCTAACCCTAACCCTAACCCTAACCCTGTTTAATCTTTTTATTGTTGTTGATTGTTCTTGTATATAGTTGTATGTATATTGTTCTTTAAAAAAACCCAAAAAACACCAAAAAAATACTTAAAATACAAAAGAAAACAAAAAAAAAAACCTCCACATGGACTCTGCCTTGACGTGGCGTGGGGGCTTGCGTGCCTCAGTGGTCCTAGGGATTCTTCAAAATGGGTGTAACCAGCACAGCATACTCCTGACTTACAGCACAGGAGTAAGCTGTGCTGGGTACACCCATTCTGGAGAATCTCAAGGACCACTGGGGCCAGACTAAAGAGTCCAACATTTACCATGTCTGTTATACTTGCCCTAACCAGAGGTAAAAGAAATACAAATTCAGTCATCAGAAAATTAACCAAACCACTCAAAATGACCTGAATCGTGCTCCCAAACACTTTCTGGAGGGTCGTTTTTGGACAAAACACTTAGTGTAATTTTTACACCTTTTCGCGCCCATTCGTTTCCTATGGGGGGACGTTTTGCCCTATATCTCTTGGACGGAGCGTCATAGAGCTTCGAAACCCAAATCCGTCGGACACATTTCGGGGTCTAGCTCTCCAACAAGACCAACCCCGAGTCTCTACGACCTTCAGAGGCTGAGATATTTAAGATTTAAACTTTTTTCTGAGATTTTCTCCCACTTCCCAAAGTCGTAGAAGGTCGAGGGCGGGCTCGTTGGAAGGCTAGACCCCGAAATAGGTGTGACGCGACCAGGTTTCGAAGCTCTAGGACCTTCCTATCAAAAGTTATTAGCGGAAGGGTAATTTACCCTTACCTCATTTTACCCCCTTAATCTAACCCTAACCCTAACCCTAACCCTAACCCTAACCCTAACCCTAACCCTAACCCTAACCCTTTTTTAAGATTTTCTCCCATTTCCCAAGGTCGTAGAAGGTCGAGGCTGGGCTCGTTGGAAAGCTAGACCGCCGAATTAGGACTGGTGAAGGTTTCGAAGCTCTAAGACCTTCCTATAAAAAGTTATTCGCGAAAGCTCCCAAGGAGCTTACCTCATTTTACCCCCTTAATCTAACCCTAACCCTAACCCTAACCCTAACCCTAACCCTAACCCTAACCCTAACCCTAACCCTTAACCCTAACCCAAATCCTAATTCCAACCTCAACCTTAAAACCAAACCCTAAACTTAAACTAAACCCTAACCTTAACCCTAATCTTAAAACTACACAAACAAATTCTAACCCGAACCCCAAATCCAAAAAACCGCTCTAAAATACCCCCCTCACCTCTCCTCTACTATCAACCCAACCCCCCTTCCTCTCCCCTTCCAAAACTCACAACTGTCCTCTCACAATGCACCCACTAGCCACTACGAAGACACCGGATCCTCCGCAATCCGACTGCACACATAAAGGGTACCCAGTGACCTTGATACACCATACAGCACATCTCACATCAAAACTCTGAAACTATTCAGAGGTCCCGCACCATACGCTACTGACAAAAGTACTTTAGTGCATACGGATCTCAACTGGATGTACGATGTGAGAGTGCAACACTACCTTCTGCGAACTCTGGTAACGCCTACGAGCGTTAGGAGGCAGTAGCGTATTGGTTTCCCGCAGGGAGCCGTTGAACACAAACCCTAACCCCTAACCCTAACCCTAACCCTAACCCTAACCCTAACCATCTCCTGGGGACTTGCCTGAACTCAAACAGTTGACTTAGTGAAAATCTTAGAAAATTTACAAGTATTTTTCCCAAAAGAAGTTTGTTTAATATAGGTACCTATCGACTCCAAATGGCCTGAAACGTGCCCCTAACTACTTTCTGGGTGAACCTTTTTCACCAAAACACTTAGTCAAATTTCAGGAAATTTTCGTCAAATTTCACAATTATTTTTTCCCAAAAAACTTTGTTTATAGGTACGTATCGACTCCAAATGGCCTAAAACGTGCTCCTAAACACTTTCTGGGGGAACTTTTTTCACCAAAACACTTAGTCAAATTTCAGGAAATTATCGCTCCATTCATTTTCAATGCGATACACATTTCCGGTCATAACTTCCGAACGGAAGGTCGTAGAGACTTGGAAACTGCTTCCGTCGAACATAATACGACCACGAGCTTTCCAACGGTACCATCCATGAGCAAATGATCCACTCCTAGCAAAAGTTACAGACCTTTGAACTTGCTTTTCGCTGATTGGACGAGAAGACAAGGTCCCACCCCTTCCTCATTAGTATTACTGGAATCAGGGTACCCGAAAATGGGGGGGTAGCCGAAGTGTAGAGAAAATGATCCACTGTTTAGGGGGTCAAATCAAAGATTCCAAAGTGGCACTCTTGCCTTATCCTAACCCTAACCCTAACCCTAACCCTAACCCTAACCCTAACCCTAACCCTAACCCTAACCCCTAACCCTAACCCTAACCCTAACCCTAACCCTAACCCTAACCCTAACCCCTAACCCTAACCCTAACCCCTAACCCTAACCCTAAATAATAATAATAATTATAATAATAATAATAATAATAATAATATTTAAATAAATTATATATATTTTTTTTTTTTTTTTTTTTTTTTTTTTTTTTTTTTTTTTTTTTTTTTTTTTTTTCCAATTCACGATAATAATAATAAATAATCATATAATAAGTTTTGTAATATATAACAAAATATAGCCTTCCTACCGTAATTATAATAACTTTAACTCTGCAATATTAACTTATAAAATTAGAATTTAGCTTATCTTTATATTAAAACGGACACACCGTGGGAATTGATCATCCCGTGCGGGGCCACCCCTTGGGTGAGGGTGTCTAGTGGTAATGGCCGAAACACCCCGTGATCCCGGGGTTCACTACTGATGATGTGTCCTATAAATAGGATAAATTAGACATAAAATAGGGAAATAAATAGATTATTGCTGAATAGCATTGGAAATATAATAGATAAATGAATAGATTATTGCTGGATGGAAATAGATTTTTATCCCGAAGGACCTGTCAACTGCAGCCTGGATGGCGTCCCCTAACTCTTCCCTCCAGTCCCTAAGCCTAACCCTTTCCCAGATCCTAACCTTAACCCTTCCCCCCACCATAACCATACCCCTTCCCCAACCTAACCCTAACCCTTTCCCAAATCCTAACCTTAACCCTTCCCCCCACCATAACCTTTCCCCAACCTAACCCTAACCCTTTCCCAAATCCTAACCTTAACCCTTCCCCCACCGAACCCTAACCCTTCCCCAACCTAACCCTAACCCTTTCCCAAATCCTAACCTTAACCCTTTCCCCCACCAGAACCCTAACCCTTCCCCAACCTAACCCTAACCCTTTCCCAAATCCTAACCTTAACCCTTCCCCCCACCATAAACCTAACCCTAACCCTTTCCCAAATCCTAACCTTAACCCTTCCCCCCACCGTAACCCTAACCCTAACCCAAACCCAAACCCACCCTAACCTTAACCCCAACCTCACCCTGACTTGGATCGCACCAGGAAATTCAGGATTCCATCCTTCTCTTTCCTTCCCTCGCACAGCGTGGGAGTGAGAGGGACAGGGTAACAGCCCGGTCCGGCGGGGGAGAGTTCTGTCCGTCCCGACACCTCTCCCTGGCCCTGTCCCTTCTCCACATTTTTTTCACAATTTTTTTACAATTTTTTTCAGAACTATAAAGGACTCCATCCTTCTCTTTCCTTCCCTCGCACTGCGTGGGAGTGAGAGGGACAGGGTAACAGCCCGGTCCGGCGGGGGAAAGCGCTGTCCGTCCAGACACCTCTCCCTGGCCCTGTCCCTTCTCAAACCTCCACATTTTTACATTTTTTTACAATTTTTTTTTTTTTTTTCTAGAAATCTGAGGGAGGCTCCCAAATCTTTACAAACATTATTTTATTTTATTTTATTTTATTATATTACATATTTGGTATATATATATATTTTTTCAGAAATATAAGGGTGGTTCCCACTTTTTTACAAACACATATTATTTCCAGAGATCTAAGGGTGGTTCCCACTTTTGTACAAACACATATTTCCAGAAATCTAAGGGTGATTCCCACATTGTTACAAACAGATATGATTTCCAGAACTCTAAAGGAGGTTCCCACGTTTTTACAAAGACATATTATTTCCAGAACTCTAAGGGGGGTCCCCACAATTTTACAAACACACAGGAACACACAAAACATTTTTTTCAGAACTTAAAGGGGAGTTCCCATATTTTTACAAAATAATTTTTCTAGTACTCTGAGGGAGTCTCCATTTTGTTATGAACTTTGTTTTACTAAGGGATGGTGCGAAAATGGAACGGAGAGATGCGGACGACGTGCGTCGGCCAGTGCATTGCCTTTGAACCCTGCAAACTGCCCAGTCGTCGGACGAAGCAGGGGGTTCATCGAGAGAGCTTCAAACATCTAACCTTAGCCCGTGCCTTCGGACAGCGATCTCTCTGAACACACAAGCCAGGTTAGCACCATCCCCAACGTTCCTCCTTGCTCCTGCACAAAGATGAAAACTGAACCAGAAGATGGAAAATGGACTATTAAAACTGACTGAAAATACTGGTCATTCCTTAAAGACACAATGATAATTAAACCAGAATATGGACCATTAAAATGAAGTGAATATATGAGTCAATCCTGAAAGAATTAAAATATTACCGTTTAAACGTATCAGGAAGACGTTAAGTCTCAAAAGACTCGATAACCAAACCGGAATATGAATGAGAAATAATTAAGTCTTTAAAGACTCAATAATAAACAAACAAAAACATCGATAACTAAACCAGAATATGGATGAAAATAAAACATCGATAACTAAACCAGAATATGGATTAAGGAAAAACATGTATAACTAACCCAGAATAAGGATTAAAGAAAAACATCGATAACTAAACCAGAATATGGATGAAAGTAAAACATCGATAACTAAACCATAATAGGGATTAAAGAAAAACATGGATAACTAACCCAGAATAAGGATTAAAGAAAAACATCGATAACTAAACCAGAATATGGATTAAAGAAAATCATGGATAACTAAACCATAATAGGGATTCAAGAAAAACATGGATAACTAACCCAGAATAAGGATTAAAGAAAAACATCGATAACTAAACCAGAATATGGATTAAGGAAAAACATGGATAACTAACCCATAATGTGGATGAAAGTAAAACATCGATTACTAAACCAGAATATGGATGAAAGTAAAACATCGATAACTAAACCAGAATATGGATTAAGGAAAAACATGGATAACTAACCCATAATGTGGATGAAAGTAAAACATTGATTACTAAACCAGAATATGGATGAAAGTAAAACATCGATAACTAAACCAGAATAGGGATTAAAGAAAAACGTGGATAACTAACCCAGAATAAGGATTAAAGAAAAACATCGATAACTAACCCAGAATATGGATTAAGGAAAAACATCGATAACTAAACCATAATATGGATTAAGGAAAAACATGGATAACTAAACCAGAATATGGATTAAAGAAAAACATCGATAACTAAACCAGAATATGGATGAAAGACTTAACAACAATCAAACCAGAACACGAATTAAAAAGGATTACGTTTCTAAAGACATCGACAATCAAGCCAGAATATGAACTAGTAAGGCGGACTGAAAAGAAAGATGAGTCCTTTCAAGGATTCAAATACTACCATTAAAACAGAGTACAAATACAAAAGCATTTTTTAATAATTATTAAAACGTATTAGAGATTGAAATTATTTTAGTAATTAAATATTACCATTGTTAAAGATTAGAAATACAGGGGATTATTTTAATTATTAAATATATAAATATATAAATATATAAATATATAAATATATAAATACATACAAATATAAATATATAAATATATACGAATATAAATATATAAATATAAAAATATAAACATAAAAATATACATATATAACGTGATTATTTAGGTTTCTAAAAATTTACCGGATTACCCGGATGCAACAGAAAAAGAAAAGATTTAATTAGGATAGAAAATACTGGTGATTATTTGAATTATTAAATATATACATATATAACATGCTTATTTAATTCCCCGGATTACCCGGATACAGCAGAAAAAGAAAAGATGTAATCAGGATAGAAAATACTGGTGATTCTTTTAATGATTAAATACTCCCTAGTGGTTAAAAGCGGGCGTAACAGCCTTAATTAGGACCCTTATTCCATAACAAAGAGACCCCCCTCTTTTTAAAAATTTAGCAGTAAGGGGAGCCGAGTAATTTCAATTTGACTTTTACCATATTAGACGATTAGAAAACCCAGTTGAATTCTGGGTAACACCTACGGGAGACCTAATTATCTTAATAACTCTGTAATTACAAATAAAAATATGGACACATGGGGTATTTTCTGACAGCTCTAAATGAGATCTTACTAATTATAGGTTTTTTAAAACATTTTTTTTGAAACCATAACGGAGTAGGACTGTAAGAAATATGACCTCCACTCACAGCCCAGTCTAAAAAACGGGTTTTCACAAATTCTGTTGTCATGCGGTGTATGAGGCACAGAATTACTTTGCCATGGATGAAGGGGTGAAGAGGACAACTCTTCATCCTTCCTCTTCATCACCTTTCTCCAAAAAAAAGGTGGGGGCGGCCTTGTGATGTCACAGACCCTCCTGTGCTGGAATTCAGCGGTAAGTATGCCTTTTTCATGAAAAAGTTCACCTTATTTTTGAAAAATAATAATAATAATTATAATAATAATAATAATAATAATAATATTTAAATAAATTATATATATATTTTTTTTTTTTTTTTATTTTTTTTTTTTTTTTTTTTTTTTTTTTTTTTTTTTTTTTTTTTTTTTTTTCCAATTCACGATAATAATAATAAATAATCATATAATAAGTTTTGTAATATATAACAAAATATAGCCTTCCTACCGTAATTATAATAACTTTAACTCTGCAATATTAACTTATAAAATTAGAATTTAGCTTATCTTTATATTAAAACGGACACACCGTGGGAATTGATCATCCCGTGCGGGGCCACCCCTTGGGTGAGGGTGTCTAGTGGTAATGGCCGAAACACCCCGTGATCCCGGGGTTCACTACTGATGATGTGTCCTATAAATAGGATAAATTAGACATAAAATAGGGAAATAAATAGATTATTGCTGAATAGCATTGGAAATATAATAGATAAATGAATAGATTATTGCTGGATGGAAATAGATTTTTATCCCGAAGGACCTGTCAACTGCAGCCTGGATGGCGTCCCCTAACTCTTCCCTCCAGTCCCTAAGCCTAACCCTTTCCCAGATCCTAACCTTAACCCTTCCCCCCACCATAACCATACCCCTTCCCCAACCTAACCCTAACCCTTTCCCAAATCCTAACCTTAACCCTTCCCCCCACCATAACCTTTCCCCAACCTAACCCTAACCCTTTCCCAAATCCTAACCTTAACCCTTCCCCCACCGAACCCTAACCCTTCCCCAACCTAACCCTAACCCTTTCCCAAATCCTAACCTTAACCCTTTCCCCCACCAGAACCCTAACCCTTCCCCAACCTAACCCTAACCCTTTCCCAAATCCTAACCTTAACCCTTCCCCCCACCATAAACCTAACCCTAACCCTTTCCCAAATCCTAACCTTAACCCTTCCCCCCACCGTAACCCTAACCCTAACCCAAACCCAAACCCACCCTAACCTTAACCCCAACCTCACCCTGACTTGGATCGCACCAGGAAATTCAGGATTCCATCCTTCTCTTTCCTTCCCTCGCACAGCGTGGGAGTGAGAGGGACAGGGTAACAGCCCGGTCCGGCGGGGGAGAGTTCTGTCCGTCCCGACACCTCTCCCTGGCCCTGTCCCTTCTCCACATTTTTTTCACAATTTTTTTACAATTTTTTTCAGAACTATAAAGGACTCCATCCTTCTCTTTCCTTCCCTCGCACTGCGTGGGAGTGAGAGGGACAGGGTAACAGCCCGGTCCGGCGGGGGAAAGCGCTGTCCGTCCAGACACCTCTCCCTGGCCCTGTCCCTTCTCAAACCTCCACATTTTTACATTTTTTTACAATTTTTTTTTTTTTTCTAGAAATCTGAGGGAGGCTCCCAAATCTTTACAAACATTATTTTATTTTATTTTATTTTATTATATTACATATTTGGTATATATATATATTTTTTCAGAAATATAAGGGTGGTTCCCACTTTTTTACAAACACATATTATTTCCAGAGATCTAAGGGTGGTTCCCACTTTTGTACAAACACATATTTCCAGAAATCTAAGGGTGATTCCCACATTGTTACAAACAGATATGATTTCCAGAACTCTAAAGGAGGTTCCCACGTTTTTACAAAGACATATTATTTCCAGAACTCTAAGGGGGGTCCCCACAATTTTACAAACACACAGGAACACACAAAACATTTTTTTCAGAACTTAAAGGGGAGTTCCCATATTTTTACAAAATAATTTTTCTAGTACTCTGAGGGAGTCTCCATTTTGTTATGAACTTTGTTTTACTAAGGGATGGTGCGAAAATGGAACGGAGAGATGCGGACGACGTGCGTCGGCCAGTGCATTGCCTTTGAACCCTGCAAACTGCCCAGTCGTCGGACGAAGCAGGGGGTTCATCGAGAGAGCTTCAAACATCTAACCTTAGCCCGTGCCTTCGGACAGCGATCTCTCTGAACACACAAGCCAGGTTAGCACCATCCCCAACGTTCCTCCTTGCTCCTGCACAAAGATGAAAACTGAACCAGAAGATGGAAAATGGACTATTAAAACTGACTGAAAATACTGGTCATTCCTTAAAGACACAATGATAATTAAACCAGAATATGGACCATTAAAATGAAGTGAATATATGAGTCAATCCTGAAAGAATTAAAATATTACCGTTTAAACGTATCAGGAAGACGTTAAGTCTCAAAAGACTCGATAACCAAACCGGAATATGAATGAGAAATAATTAAAGACTCAATAATAAACAAACAAAAACATCGATAACTAAACCAGAATATGGATGAAAATAAAACATCGATAACTAAACCAGAATATGGATTAAGGAAAAACATGTATAACTAACCCAGAATAAGGATTAAAGAAAAACATCGATAACTAAACCAGAATATGGATGAAAGTAAAACATCGATAACTAAACCATAATAGGGATTAAAGAAAAACATGGATAACTAACCCAGAATAAGGATTAAAGAAAAACATCGATAACTAAACCAGAATATGGATTAAAGAAAATCATGGATAACTAAACCATAATAGGGATTCAAGAAAAACATGGATAACTAACCCAGAATAAGGATTAAAGAAAAACATCGATAACTAAACCAGAATATGGATTAAGGAAAAACATGGATAACTAACCCATAATGTGGATGAAAGTAAAACATCGATTACTAAACCAGAATATGGATGAAAGTAAAACATCGATAACTAAACCAGAATATGGATTAAGGAAAAACATGGATAACTAACCCATAATGTGGATGAAAGTAAAACATTGATTACTAAACCAGAATATGGATGAAAGTAAAACATCGATAACTAAACCAGAATAGGGATTAAAGAAAAACGTGGATAACTAACCCAGAATAAGGATTAAAGAAAAACATCGATAACTAACCCAGAATATGGATTAAGGAAAAACATCGATAACTAAACCATAATATGGATTAAGGAAAAACATGGATAACTAAACCAGAATATGGATTAAAGAAAAACATCGATAACTAAACCAGAATATGGATGAAAGACTTAACAACAATCAAACCAGAACACGAATTAAAAAGGATTACGTTTCTAAAGACATCGACAATCAAGCCAGAATATGAACTAGTAAGGCGGACTGAAAAGAAAGATGAGTCCTTTCAAGGATTCAAATACTACCATTAAAACAGAGTACAAATACAAAAGCATTTTTTAATAATTATTAAAACGTATTAGAGATTGAAATTATTTTAGTAATTAAATATTACCATTGTTAAAGATTAGAAATACAGGGGATTATTTTAATTATTAAATATATAAATATATAAATATATAAATATATAAATATATAAATACATACAAATATAAATATATAAATATATACGAATATAAATATATAAATATAAAAATATAAACATAAAAATATACATATATAACGTGATTATTTAGGTTTCTAAAAATTTACCGGATTACCCGGATGCAACAGAAAAAGAAAAGATTTAATTAGGATAGAAAATACTGGTGATTATTTGAATTATTAAATATATACATATATAACATGCTTATTTAATTCCCCGGATTACCCGGATACAGCAGAAAAAGAAAAGATGTAATCAGGATAGAAAATACTGGTGATTCTTTTAATGATTAAATACTCCCTAGTGGTTAAAAGCGGGCGTAACAGCCTTAATTAGGACCCTTATTCCATAACAAAGAGACCCCCCTCTTTTTAAAAATTTAGCAGTAAGGGGAGCCGAGTAATTTCAATTTGACTTTTACCATATTAGACGATTAGAAAACCCAGTTGAATTCTGGGTAACACCTACGGGAGACCTAATTATCTTAATAACTCTGTAATTACAAATAAAAATATGGACACATGGGGTATTTTCTGACAGCTCTAAATGAGATCTTACTAATTATAGGTTTTTTAAAACATTTTTTTGAAACCATAACGGAGTAGGACTGTAAGAAATATGACCTCCACTCACAGCCCAGTCTAAAAAACGGGTTTTCACAAATTCTGTTGTCATGCGGTGTATGAGGCACAGAATTACTTTGCCATGGATGAAGGGGTGAAGAGGACAACTCTTCATCCTTCCTCTTCATCACCTTTCTCCAAAAAAAAGGTGGGGGCGGCCTTGTGATGTCACAGACCCTCCTGTGCTGGAATTCAGCGGTAAGTATGCCTTTTTCATGAAAAAGTTCACCTTATTTTTGAAAAATAATAATAATAATTATAATAATAATAATAATAATAATAATATTTAAATAAATTATATATATTTTTTTTTTTTTTTTTTTTTTTTTTTTTTTTTTTTTTTTTTTTTTTTTTCCAATTCACGATAATAATAATAAATAATCATATAATAAGTTTTGTAATATATAACAAAATATAGCCTTCCTACCGTAATTATAATAACTTTAACTCTGCAATATTAACTTATAAAATTAGAATTTAGCTTATCTTTATATTAAAACGGACACACCGTGGGAATTGATCATCCCGTGCGGGGCCACCCCTTGGGTGAGGGTGTCTAGTGGTAATGGCCGAAACACCCCGTGATCCCGGGGTTCACTACTGATGATGTGTCCTATAAATAGGATAAATTAGACATAAAATAGGGAAATAAATAGATTATTGCTGAATAGCATTGGAAATATAATAGATAAATGAATAGATTATTGCTGGATGGAAATAGATTTTTATCCCGAAGGACCTGTCAACTGCAGCCTGGATGGCGTCCCCTAACTCTTCCCTCCAGTCCCTAAGCCTAACCCTTTCCCAGATCCTAACCTTAACCCTTCCCCCCACCATAACCATACCCCTTCCCCAACCTAACCCTAACCCTTTCCCAAATCCTAACCTTAACCCTTCCCCCCACCATAACCTTTCCCCAACCTAACCCTAACCCTTTCCCAAATCCTAACCTTAACCCTTCCCCCACCGAACCCTAACCCTTCCCCAACCTAACCCTAACCCTTTCCCAAATCCTAACCTTAACCCTTTCCCCCACCAGAACCCTAACCCTTCCCCAACCTAACCCTAACCCTTTCCCAAATCCTAACCTTAACCCTTCCCCCCACCATAAACCTAACCCTAACCCTTTCCCAAATCCTAACCTTAACCCTTCCCCCCACCGTAACCCTAACCCTAACCCAAACCCAAACCCACCCTAACCTTAACCCCAACCTCACCCTGACTTGGATCGCACCAGGAAATTCAGGATTCCATCCTTCTCTTTCCTTCCCTCGCACAGCGTGGGAGTGAGAGGGACAGGGTAACAGCCCGGTCCGGCGGGGGAGAGTTCTGTCCGTCCCGACACCTCTCCCTGGCCCTGTCCCTTCTCCACATTTTTTTCACAATTTTTTTACAATTTTTTTCAGAACTATAAAGGACTCCATCCTTCTCTTTCCTTCCCTCGCACTGCGTGGGAGTGAGAGGGACAGGGTAACAGCCCGGTCCGGCGGGGGAAAGCGCTGTCCGTCCAGACACCTCTCCCTGGCCCTGTCCCTTCTCAAACCTCCACATTTTTACATTTTTTTACAATTTTTTTTTTTTTTTTTTCTAGAAATCTGAGGGAGGCTCCCAAATCTTTACAAACATTATTTTATTTTATTTTATTTTATTATATTACATATTTGGTATATATATATATTTTTTCAGAAATATAAGGGTGGTTCCCACTTTTTTACAAACACATATTATTTCCAGAGATCTAAGGGTGGTTCCCACTTTTGTACAAACACATATTTCCAGAAATCTAAGGGTGATTCCCACATTGTTACAAACAGATATGATTTCCAGAACTCTAAAGGAGGTTCCCACGTTTTTACAAAGACATATTATTTCCAGAACTCTAAGGGGGGTCCCCACAATTTTACAAACACACAGGAACACACAAAACATTTTTTTCAGAACTTAAAGGGGAGTTCCCATATTTTTACAAAATAATTTTTCTAGTACTCTGAGGGAGTCTCCATTTTGTTATGAACTTTGTTTTACTAAGGGATGGTGCGAAAATGGAACGGAGAGATGCGGACGACGTGCGTCGGCCAGTGCATTGCCTTTGAACCCTGCAAACTGCCCAGTCGTCGGACGAAGCAGGGGGTTCATCGAGAGAGCTTCAAACATCTAACCCTAACCCTAACCCTAACCCTAACCCTAACCCTAAACCCTAACCCTAACCTAACCCTAACCCTAACCCTAACCCTAACCCTAACCCTAACCCTAACCCTGACCTTCAGAGGCTGAGATATGAAAGATTTAAACATTTTTTTTAGATTTTCTCCCACTTCCCAAGGTCGTAGAAGGTCAAGGCTGGGCTCGTCGGAAAGCTAGACCGCCAAATTAGGTCTGGTGAAGGTTTCGAAGCTCTAAGACCTTCCTATAAAAAGTTATTCGCGAAAGGTCCCAGGGACCTTACCTCATTTTACCCCCTTAATCTAACCCTAACCCTAACCCTAACCCTAACCCTAACCCTGACTCAAAATGACCTGAAACGTGCTCCTTAACACTTTCTGGAGGGTCGTTTTTGGTCAAAACACTTAGTGTAATTTTTACACCAATTCGCGCCCATTCATTTCCTATGGGGGGACGTTTTTCCCTATATCTCCAGAACAGAAGGTCGGAGAGCTTCGAAACCCGAATCCGTCGGATATATTTAGGGGTCTAGCTCTCCAACAAGACCAACCCCGAGTCTCTACGACCTTCAGAGGCTGAGATATGAAAGATTTAAACTTTTTTTTTAGATTTTCTCCCACTTCCCAAGGTCGTAGAAGGTCGAGGCTGGGCTCGTTGGAAAGCTAGACCGCCGAATTAGGACTGGTGAAGGTTTCGAAGCTCTAAGACCTTCCTATAAAAAGTTATTCGCGAAAGCTCCCAAGGAGCTTACCTCATTTTACCCCCTTAATCTAACCCTAACCCTAACCCTAACCCTAACCCTAACCCTAACCCTAACCCTAACCAAACCTGAAAAATCTAACCCTAACCCTAACCCTAACCCTAACCCAATCCCCAGAGTCCACAGGACCACTAGGGCACGACCAGAGAGTCCACTTTCTCTTTATCTTAACCTCTCCCTGTGCAGTTGTACTGAACCTAACCATCTCCTGGGGACTTGCCTGAACTCAAACAGTTGACTTAGTGAAAATCTTAGAAAATTTACAAGTATTTTTCCCAAAAGAAGTTTGTTTAATATAGGTACCTATCGACTCCAAATGGCCTGAAACGTGCTCCTAACTACTTTCTGGGTGAACCTTTTTCACCAAAACACTTAGTCAAATTTCAGGAAATTTTCGTCAAATTTCACAATTATTTTTTCCCAAAAAAACTTTGTTTATAGGTACGTATCGACTCCAAATGGCCTAAAACGTGCTCCTAAACACTTTCTGGGGGAACTTTTTTCACCAAAACACTTAGTCAAATTTCAGGAAATTATCGCTCCATTCATTTTCAATGCGATACACATTTCCGGTCATAACTTCCGAACGGAAGGTCGTAGAGACTTGGAAACTGCTTCCGTCGAACATAATACGACCACGAGCTTTCCAACGGTACCATCCATGAGCAAATGATCCACTCCTAGCAAAAGTTACAGACCTTTGAACTTGCTTTTCGCTGATTGGACGAGAAGACAAGGTCCCACCCCTTCCTCATTAGTATCACTGGAATCAGGGTACCCGAAAATGGGGGGGTAGCCGAAGTGTAGAGCAAATGATCCACGGTTTAGGGGGTCAAATCAAAGATTCCAAAGTGGCACTCTTGCCCTATCCTAACCCTAACCCTAACCCTAACCCTAACCCTAACCCTAACCCTAACCCTAACCCTAACCCTAACCCTAACCCTGTTTAGGGGGTCAAATCAAAGATTCCAAAGTGGCACTCAGCCCCTATCCTAACCCTAACCCTAACCCTAACCCTAACCCTAACCCCTAACCCTAATCCTAACCCTAACCCTAACCCTAACCCTAACCCTAACCCTAACCCTAACCACCCTAACCCTAACCCTAACCGGCTCAAAGGTGGCTAAACCCCCCTATCCTAACCCTAACCCTAACCCTAACCCTAACCCTGCTAAACCCCCCTATCCTAACCCTAACCCTAACCCTAACCCTAACCCTAACCCTAACCCGAGGTGGGGGGATCATCGAGAAACCTGAAAAATCTAACCCTAACCCTAACCCTAACCCTGACCACAAACCCTAACCATCTCCTGGGGACTTGCCTGAACTCAAACAGTTGACTTAGTGAAAATCTTAGAAAATGTACAAGTATTTTTTCCAAAAGAAGTTTGTTTAATATAGGTACCTATCGACTCCAAATGGCCTGAAACGTGCTCCTAACTACTTTCTGGGTGAACCTTTTTCACCAAAACACTTAGTCAAATTTCAGGAAATTTTCGTCAAATTTCACAATTTTTTTTCCCAAAAAAAATTTGTTTATAGGTACATATCGACTCCAAATGGCCTAAAACGTGCTCCTAAACACTTTCTAGGGGAACTTTTTTCACCAAAACACTTAGTCAAATTTCAGGAAATTTTCGCTCCATTCATTTTCAATGCGAAACACATTTCCGGTCATAACTTCCGAACGGAAGGTCGTAGAGACTTGGAAACTGCTTCCGTCGAACATAATACGACCACGAGCTTTCCAACGGTACCATCCATTAGCAAATGATCCACTCCTAGCAAAAGTTACAGACCTTTGAACTTGCTTTTCGCTGATTGGACGAGAAGACAAGGTCCCACCCCTTCCTCATTAGTATTACTGGAATCAGGGTACATGAAAATGGGGGGGTAGCCGAAGTGTAGAGCAAATGATCCACTGTTTAGGGGGTCAAATCAAAGATTCCAAAGTGGCACTCAGCCCCTATCCTAACCCTAACCCTAACCCTAACCCTAACCCTAACCCTAACCCTAACCCTAACCCTAACCCTAACCCTAACCCTAACCCGAAAATGGGGGGGTAGCCGAAGTGTAGAGCAAATGATCCACTGTTTAGGGGGTCAAATCAAAGATTCCAAAGTGGCACTCTTGCCCTATCCTAACCCTAACCCTAACCCTAACCCTAACCCTAACCCTAACCCTAGGTCCGAGGGACCTTACCTCATTTTACCCCCTTAATCTAACCCTAACCCTAACCCTAACCCTAACCCTAACCCTAAAATTTACAAGTATTTTTCCCAAAAAAAGTTTGTTTAATTTAGGTACCTATCGACTCCAAATGGCCTGAAACGTGCTCCTAAACACTTTCTGGGTGAACCTTTTTCACCAAAACACTTAGTCAAATTTCAGGAAATTTTCGCTCCATTCATTTTCAATGCGATACACATTTCCGGTCATAACTTCCGAACGGAAGGTCGTAGAGACTTGGAAACTGCTTCCGTCGAACATAATACGACCACGAGCTTTCCAACGGTACCATCCATGAGCAAATGATCCACTCCTAGCAAAAGTTACAGACCTTTGAACTTGCTTTTCGCTGATTGGACGAGAAGACAAGGTCCCACCCCTTCCTCATTAGTATTCCTGGAATCAGGGTACATGAAAATGGGGGGGTAGCCGAAGTGTCAAGCAAATGATCCACTGTTTAGGGGGTCAAATCAAAGATTCCAAAGTGGCACTCAGCCCCTATCCTAACCCTAACCCTAACCCTAACCCTAACCCTAACCCTAACCCTAACCCTAACCCTAACCCTAACCCTAACCCTAAGTGAACAAAGTAACTCTCACTAGGGAATACCTCAATCTTCTTCCAAAACTAATATTATGGGACTACAAAAAAGGTAACAATTCCTAAAATACCAAAACTTTTTAAACAAAAAATACATGAAAATAGAAAACAAAATGATGAATATAAAAATAACCGACGGTGACAGTGTTTACAATAAATGTTCATAAATATTTTACTGTACCCTGAGTAAATATAAGATCCTTCGAAAAACCAAAAAATATTAATTGGGCACTGGACGACCTTGGACTCGATCAACCCAAGGGGGCCACTAGCGCGGAGGGCGTCTGGTATTCCCACGGCCGAAACGCCTGTTGATCCGCTAGATACCACTGACGAAAGTCCAGAAATTCATATTAGGTACCAATAATTACTATCTCCTCCCGGGCCTCCAGGAGGGATAATAATGAAGGTTATTCTAAACTAGGAATAATACACCTAAAACCGACCTCCAAACAAACAGGGTCACCCTCTAATTAATTCAAATCTACTGATCTACGGATCTCATCACATTCATCTTATAAACATTTCAGCCACAAGAGATCTTCGGATCTCATTACATTCATCTTATAAAACATTTCAGCCACAAGAGATCTTCGGATCTCATTACATTCATCTTATAAAACATTTCAGCCACAAGAGATCTTCGGATCTCATTACATTCATCTTATAAAACATTTCAGCCACAATAGATCTTCGGATCTCATTACATTCATCTTATAAAACATTTCAGCCACAAGAGATCTTCGGATCTCAGTACATTCATCTTATAAAACATTTCAGCCACAAGAGATCTTCGGATCTCATTACATTCATCTTATAAAACATTTCAGCCACAAGAGATCTTCGGATCTCATTACATTCATCTTATAAAACATTTCAGCCACAAGAGATCTTCGGATCTCATCACATTCACCTTATAAACATTTCAGCCACAAGAGATCTTCGGATCTCATCACATTCATCTTATAAACATTTCAGCCACCTAACCCTAACCCTAACCCTGGCCCCAACCCCAACCATAAACTTAAACCTAACCCAAACCATAACCCTAACCCTAACCCAAAACCCTAACCCTAACCCTAACCCTGACCCTAACCCTAACCCTAACCCTGGCCCCAACCCCAACCATAAACTTAAACCTAACCCAAACCATAACCCTAACCCTAACCCAAAACCCTAACCTTAACCCTAACCCAAATCCTAATTTCAACCTTAACCTTAAAGCAAAACCCTAAACTTAAACTAAACCCTAACCTTAACCCTAATCTTAAGCTACACAAACAAACTCTAACCCGAACCCCAAATCCTAAAAACCGCTCCAAAAAAACCCCCCCCTCACCTCTCCTCTCTGAACTATCAACCCACCAACCAAAACCCCCCCCCCCCCCCCCCCCCTTCTTCTCCCCTTCCAAAACTCACAACTGTCCTCTCATATTGCACCCACTAGCCACAGACGAAGACACCGGATCATCCACAATCCGACTGCACGCATAAGGGATACCCAGTGATCTTGATACACCATACAGCACATCTCACATCAAAACTCTGAAACTATTCAGAGGTCTCGCACCATACGCTACTGACAAAAGTACTTTAGTGCATACGGATCTCAACTGGATGTACGATGTGAGAGTGCAACACTACCTTCTGCGAACTCTGGTAACGCCTACGAGCGTTAGGAGGCAGTAGCGTATTGGTTTCCCGCAGGGAGCCGTTGAACACAAACCCTAACCCTAACCCTAACCCTAACCCTAACCAAACCTGAAAAATCTAACCCTAACCCTAACCCTAACCCTAACCCAATCCCCAGAGTCCACAGGACCACTAGGGCACGACCAGAGAGTCCACTTTCTCTTTATCTTAACCTCTCCCTGTGCAGTTGTACTGAACCTAACCATCTCCTGGGGACTTGCCTGAACTCAAACAGTTGACTTAGTGAAAATCTTAGAAAATTTACAAGTATTTTTCCCAAAAGAAGTTTGTTTAATATAGGTACCTATCGACTCCAAATGGCCTGAAACGTGCTCCTAACTACTTTCTGGGTGAACCTTTTTCACCAAAACACTTAGTCAAATTTCAGGAAATTTTCGTCAAATTTCACAATTATTTTTTCCCAAAAAAACTTTGTTTATAGGTACGTATCGACTCCAAATGGCCTAAAACGTGCTCCTAAACACTTTCTGGGGGAACTTTTTTCACCAAAACACTTAGTCAAATTTCAGGAAATTATCGCTCCATTCATTTTCAATGCGATACACATTTCCGGTCATAACTTCCGAACGGAAGGTCGTAGAGACTTGGAAACTGCTTCCGTCGAACATAATACGACCACGAGCTTTCCAACGGTACCATCCATGAGCAAATGATCCACTCCTAGCAAAAGTTACAGACCTTTGAACTTGCTTTTCGCTGATTGGACGAGAAGACAAGGTCCCACCCCTTCCTCATTAGTATCACTGGAATCAGGGTACCCGAAAATGGGGGGGTAGCCGAAGTGTAGAGCAAATGATCCACGGTTTAGGGGGTCAAATCAAAGATTCCAAAGTGGCACTCTTGCCCTATCCTAACCCTAACCCTAACCCTAACCCTAACCCTAACCCTAACCCTAACCCTAACCCTAACCCTAACCCTGACCCTGACCCTAACCCTAACCCTAACCCTGGCCCCAACCCCAACCATAAACTTAAACCTAACCCAAACCATAACCCTAACCCTAACCCAAAACCCTAACCTTAACCCTAACCCAAATCCTAATTTCAACCTTAACCTTAAAGCAAAACCCTAAACTTAAACTAAACCCTAACCTTAACCCTAATCTTAAGCTACACAAACAAACTCTAACCCGAACCCCAAATCCTAAAAACCGCTCCAAAAAAACCCCCCCCTCACCTCTCCTCTCTGAACTATCAACCCACCAACCAAACCCCCCCCCCCCCCCCCCCCCCCTTCTTCTCCCCTTCCAAAACTCACAACTGTCCTCTCATATTGCACCCACTAGCCACAGACGAAGACACCGGATCATCCACAATCCGACTGCACGCATAAGGGATACCCAGTGATCTTGATACACCATACAGCACATCTCACATCAAAACTCTGAAACTATTCAGAGGTCTCGCACCATACGCTACTGACAAAAGTACTTTAGTGCATACGGATCTCAACTGGATGTACGATGTGAGAGTGCAACACTACCTTCTGCGAACTCTGGTAACGCCTACGAGCGTTAGGAGGCAGTAGCGTATTGGTTTCCCGCAGGGAGCCGTTGAACACAAACCCTAACCCTAACCCTAACCCTAACCCTAACCCAACCCTAACCCTAACCCTAACCCTAACCCTAACCCTAACCCTAACCAGGGTAGGGGGTTCATCGAGATAGCATCAAACAACTAACCCTAACACTTGCCTGAACTCAAACAGTTGACTTAGTGAAAATCTTGAAAAAATTACAAGTATTTATCCAAAAAAAAAGGTTAGGGTTATAGGTACATATCGACTCCAAATGGCCTGAAACGTGCTCCTAAACACTTTCTGGGGGAACACTTTTCACCAAAACACTTAGTGAAATTTCAGGAAATTTTCGCTCCATTCATTTCCAATGCGATACACATTTCCGGTCATAACTTCCGAACGGAAGGTCGTAGAGACTTGAAAACAGCTTCGTTGGAAAGCTAGACCACGAAATAGGTCTGACGCGACCAGGTTTCGAAGCTCTAGGACCTTCCTATCAAAAGTTATTCAAATAAAACACTTTTTACCCATGATCCTTTGCTCCAATCGCGAAAACGACACCGTCAGCCAGGTTTCGATTTGGGCCGGTGGCCCAAAAGTGGCTAAACCCCCCTATCCTAACCCTAACCCTAACCCTAACCCTAACCCTAACCCTAACCCTAACCCTAACCCTAACCCTAACCCTAACCCTACAAACCCTAACCCTAACCCTAACCCTAACCCTAACCCTAACCCTAACCCCTAACCCTAACCTGATCCCATCCCAGCCTGGATCTACGAGGACATTCATGACTCCACCCATCACCTCCTCCTTCTTTTACTCCCTCGCTCTGCGTGGGAGTGTGAGAGGGGCAGGATAACGGCCCGTCAAGGCGGGGAAGAGACCTGCCCCTATAAGGCAACTCTTCCTGGTCCTGACCCCTCTCACCCAAATCTGTAACTGACCTGTTGTCTCTACTACTAATCAAACTTAAACTTGTTCATTGACCTGTTGTCTCCACTATTAATCTAACTTTAGGTGGATAGTACGGTCAAGAGAGCTATGACGACGTGCGCCGGCCTGTGCATTACCTTTGGTCCCTGTAAACCACCGAGTCGACGGACGAGGTGGGGGGATCATCGAGAAACCTGAAAAATCTAACCCTAACCCTAACCCTAACCCTAACCCCTAACCCTAACCCTAACCCTAACCCTAACCCTCTAACCCTAACCCTAACCCTAACCCTAACCCTAACCGTACCTATCGACTCCAAATGGCCTGAAACGTGCTCCTAACAACTTTCTGGAGGGTCGTTTTTGGACAAAACACTTAGTGTAATTTTTACACCTTTTCGCGCCCATTCGTTTCCTATGGGGGGACGTTTTGCCCTATATCTCTTGAACGGAGCGTCGTAGAGCTTCAACACCCAAATCCGTCGGACACATTTCGGGGTCTAGCTCTCCAACAAGACCAACCCCGAGTCTCTACGACCTTCAGAGGCTGAGATATTTAAGATTTAAACTTTTTTCTGAGATTTTCTCCCACTTCCCAAAGTCGTAGAAGGTCGAGGGGGCTCGTTGGAAGGCTAGACCCCGAAATAGGTGTGACGCGACCAGGTTTCGTAGCTCTAGGACCTTCCTATCAAAAGTTATTAGCGGAAGGGTAATTTACCCTTACCTCATTTTACCCCCTTAATCTAACCCTAACCCTAACCCTAACCCTAACCCTAACCCCTAACCCCTAACCCCTAACCCTAACCCTAACCCTAACCCTAACTAACCCTAACCCTAACCCTAACTAACCCTAACCCTAACCCTAACCCTAACCCCTAACCCCTAACCCTAACCCTAACCCCTAACCCTAACCCTAACCCTAACCCTAACCCTAACCCTAACCCAAATTCTAACCCGAACCCCAAATCCAAAAAACCGCTCTAAAATACCCCCCTCACCTCTCCTCTCTGAACTATCAACCCAACCCCCCTTCCTCTCCCCTTCCAAAACTCACAACTGTCCTCTCACAATACACCCACTAGCCACTACGAAGACACCGGATCCTCCGCAATCCGACTGCACACATAAAGGGTACCCAGTGACCTTGATACACCATACAGCACATCTCACATCAAAACTCTGAAACTATTCAGAGGTCCCGCACCATACACTACTGACAAAAGTACTTTAGTGCATACGGATCTCAACTGGATGTACGATGTGAGAGTGCAACACTACCTTCTGCGAACTCTGGTAACGCCTACGAGCGTTAGGAGGCAGTAGCGTATTGGTTTCCCGCAGGGAGCCGTTGAACACAAACCCTAACCCTAACCCTAACCCTAAACCCTAACCCTAACCCTAACCCTAACCATCTCCTGGGGACTTGCCTGAACTCAAACAGTTGACTTAGTGAAAATCTTAGAAAATTTACAAGTATTTTTCCCAAAAGAAGTTTGTTTAATATAGGTACCTATCGACTCCAAATGGCCTGAAACGTGCTCCTAACTACTTTCTGGGTGAACCTTTTTCACCAAAACACTTAGTCAAATTTCAGGAAATTTTCGTCAAATTTCACAATTATTTTTTCCCAAAAAAACTTTGTTTATAGGTACGTATCGACTCCAAATGGCCTAAAACGTGCTCCTAAACACTTTCTGGGGGAACTTTTTTCACCAAAACACTTAGTCAAATTTCAGGAAATTATCGCTCCATTCATTTTCAATGCGATACACATTTCCGGTCATAACTTCCGAACGGAAGGTCGTAGAGACTTGGAAACTGCTTCCGTCGAACATAATACGACCACGAGCTTTCCAACGGTACCATCCATGAGCAAATGATCCACTCCTAGCAAAAGTTACAGACCTTTGAACTTGCTTTTCGCTGATTGGACGAGAAGACAAGGTCCCACCCCTTCCTCATTAGTATTACTGGAATCAGGGTACCCGAAAATGGGGGGGTAGCCGAAGTGTCAAGCAAATGATCCACTGTTTAGGGGGTCAAATCAAAGATTCCAAAGTGGCACTCAGCCCCTATCCTAACCCTAACCCTAACCCTAACCCTAACCCTAACCCTAACCCTAACCCTAACCCTAACCCTAACCCTAACCCTAACCCTAACCCTAACCCTACTAAACCAGAATATGGATGAAAGTAAAACATCGATAACTAAACCAGAATATGGATTAAGGAAAAACATGGATAACTAACCCATAATGTGGATGAAAGTAAAACATTGATTACTAAACCAGAATATGGATGAAAGTAAAACATCGATAACTAAACCAGAATAGGGATTAAAGAAAAACGTGGATAACTAACCCAGAATAAGGATTAAAGAAAAACATCGATAACTAACCCAGAATATGGATTAAGGAAAAACATCGATAACTAAACCATAATATGGATTAAGGAAAAACATGGATAACTAAACCAGAATATGGATTAAAGAAAAACATCGATAACTAAACCAGAATATGGATGAAAGACTTAACAACAATCAAACCAGAACACGAATTAAAAAGGATTACGTTTCTAAAGACATCGACAATCAAGCCAGAATATGAACTAGTAAGGCGGACTGAAAAGAAAGATGAGTCCTTTCAAGGATTCAAATACTACCATTAAAACAGAGTACAAATACAAAAGCATTTTTTAATAATTATTAAAACGTATTAGAGATTGAAATTATTTTAGTAATTAAATATTACCATTGTTAAAGATTAGAAATACAGGGGATTATTTTAATTATTAAATATATAAATATATAAATATATAAATATATAAATATATAAATACATACAAATATAAATATATAAATATATACGAATATAAATATATAAATATAAAAATATAAACATAAAAATATACATATATAACGTGATTATTTAGGTTTCTAAAAATTTACCGGATTACCCGGATGCAACAGAAAAAGAAAAGATTTAATTAGGATAGAAAATACTGGTGATTATTTGAATTATTAAATATATACATATATAACATGCTTATTTAATTCCCCGGATTACCCGGATACAGCAGAAAAAGAAAAGATGTAATCAGGATAGAAAATACTGGTGATTCTTTTAATGATTAAATACTCCCTAGTGGTTAAAAGCGGGCGTAACAGCCTTAATTAGGACCCTTATTCCATAACAAAGAGACCCCCCTCTTTTTAAAAATTTAGCAGTAAGGGGAGCCGAGTAATTTCAATTTGACTTTTACCATATTAGACGATTAGAAAACCCAGTTGAATTCTGGGTAACACCTACGGGAGACCTAATTATCTTAATAACTCTGTAATTACAAATAAAAATATGGACACATGGGGTATTTTCTGACAGCTCTAAATGAGATCTTACTAATTATAGGTTTTTTAAAACATTTTTTTTGAAACCATAACGGAGTAGGACTGTAAGAAATATGACCTCCACTCACAGCCCAGTCTAAAAAACGGGTTTTCACAAATTCTGTTGTCATGCGGTGTATGAGGCACAGAATTACTTTGCCATGGATGAAGGGGTGAAGAGGACAACTCTTCATCCTTCCTCTTCATCACCTTTCTCCAAAAAAAAGGTGGGGGCGGCCTTGTGATGTCACAGACCCTCCTGTGCTGGAATTCAGCGGTAAGTATGCCTTTTTCATGAAAAAGTTCACCTTATTTTTGAAAAATAATAATAATAATTATAATAATAATAATAATAATAATAATATTTAAATAAATTATATATATTTTTTTTTTTTTTTTTTTTTTTTTTTTTTTTTTTTTTTTTTTTTTTTTTTTTTTTTTCCAATTCACGATAATAATAATAAATAATCATATAATAAGTTTTGTAATATATAACAAAATATAGCCTTCCTACCGTAATTATAATAACTTTAACTCTGCAATATTAACTTATAAAATTAGAATTTAGCTTATCTTTATATTAAAACGGACACACCGTGGGAATTGATCATCCCGTGCGGGGCCACCCCTTGGGTGAGGGTGTCTAGTGGTAATGGCCGAAACACCCCGTGATCCCGGGGTTCACTACTGATGATGTGTCCTATAAATAGGATAAATTAGACATAAAATAGGGAAATAAATAGATTATTGCTGAATAGCATTGGAAATATAATAGATAAATGAATAGATTATTGCTGGATGGAAATAGATTTTTATCCCGAAGGACCTGTCAACTGCAGCCTGGATGGCGTCCCCTAACTCTTCCCTCCAGTCCCTAAGCCTAACCCTTTCCCAGATCCTAACCTTAACCCTTCCCCCCACCATAACCATACCCCTTCCCCAACCTAACCCTAACCCTTTCCCAAATCCTAACCTTAACCCTTCCCCCCACCATAACCTTTCCCCAACCTAACCCTAACCCTTTCCCAAATCCTAACCTTAACCCTTCCCCCACCGAACCCTAACCCTTCCCCAACCTAACCCTAACCCTTTCCCAAATCCTAACCTTAACCCTTTCCCCCACCAGAACCCTAACCCTTCCCCAACCTAACCCTAACCCTTTCCCAAATCCTAACCTTAACCCTTCCCCCCACCATAAACCTAACCCTAACCCTTTCCCAAATCCTAACCTTAACCCTTCCCCCCACCGTAACCCTAACCCTAACCCAAACCCAAACCCACCCTAACCTTAACCCCAACCTCACCCTGACTTGGATCGCACCAGGAAATTCAGGATTCCATCCTTCTCTTTCCTTCCCTCGCACAGCGTGGGAGTGAGAGGGACAGGGTAACAGCCCGGTCCGGCGGGGGAGAGTTCTGTCCGTCCCGACACCTCTCCCTGGCCCTGTCCCTTCTCCACATTTTTTTCACAATTTTTTTACAATTTTTTTCAGAACTATAAAGGACTCCATCCTTCTCTTTCCTTCCCTCGCACTGCGTGGGAGTGAGAGGGACAGGGTAACAGCCCGGTCCGGCGGGGGAAAGCGCTGTCCGTCCAGACACCTCTCCCTGGCCCTGTCCCTTCTCAAACCTCCACATTTTTACATTTTTTTACAATTTTTTTTTTTTTTTTCTAGAAATCTGAGGGAGGCTCCCAAATCTTTACAAACATTATTTTATTTTATTTTATTTTATTATATTACATATTTGGTATATATATATATTTTTTCAGAAATATAAGGGTGGTTCCCACTTTTTTACAAACACATATTATTTCCAGAGATCTAAGGGTGGTTCCCACTTTTGTACAAACACATATTTCCAGAAATCTAAGGGTGATTCCCACATTGTTACAAACAGATATGATTTCCAGAACTCTAAAGGAGGTTCCCACGTTTTTACAAAGACATATTATTTCCAGAACTCTAAGGGGGGTCCCCACAATTTTACAAACACACAGGAACACACAAAACATTTTTTTCAGAACTTAAAGGGGAGTTCCCATATTTTTACAAAATAATTTTTCTAGTACTCTGAGGGAGTCTCCATTTTGTTATGAACTTTGTTTTACTAAGGGATGGTGCGAAAATGGAACGGAGAGATGCGGACGACGTGCGTCGGCCAGTGCATTGCCTTTGAACCCTGCAAACTGCCCAGTCGTCGGACGAAGCAGGGGGTTCATCGAGAGAGCTTCAAACATCTAACCTTAGCCCGTGCCTTCGGACAGCGATCTCTCTGAACACACAAGCCAGGTTAGCACCATCCCCAACGTTCCTCCTTGCTCCTGCACAAAGATGAAAACTGAACCAGAAGATGGAAAATGGACTATTAAAACTGACTGAAAATACTGGTCATTCCTTAAAGACACAATGATAATTAAACCAGAATATGGACCATTAAAATGAAGTGAATATATGAGTCAATCCTGAAAGAATTAAAATATTACCGTTTAAACGTATCAGGAAGACGTTAAGTCTCAAAAGACTCGATAACCAAACCGGAATATGAATGAGAAATAATTAAGTCTTTAAAGACTCAATAATAAACAAACAAAAACATCGATAACTAAACCAGAATATGGATGAAAATAAAACATCGATAACTAAACCAGAATATGGATTAAGGAAAAACATGTATAACTAACCCAGAATAAGGATTAAAGAAAAACATCGATAACTAAACCAGAATATGGATGAAAGTAAAACATCGATAACTAAACCATAATAGGGATTAAAGAAAAACATGGATAACTAACCCAGAATAAGGATTAAAGAAAAACATCGATAACTAAACCAGAATATGGATTAAAGAAAATCATGGATAACTAAACCATAATAGGGATTCAAGAAAAACATGGATAACTAACCCAGAATAAGGATTAAAGAAAAACATCGATAACTAAACCAGAATATGGATTAAGGAAAAACATGGATAACTAACCCATAATGTGGATGAAAGTAAAACATCGATTACTAAACCAGAATATGGATGAAAGTAAAACATCGATAACTAAACCAGAATATGGATTAAGGAAAAACATGGATAACTAACCCATAATGTGGATGAAAGTAAAACATTGATTACTAAACCAGAATATGGATGAAAGTAAAACATCGATAACTAAACCAGAATAGGGATTAAAGAAAAACGTGGATAACTAACCCAGAATAAGGATTAAAGAAAAACATCGATAACTAACCCAGAATATGGATTAAGGAAAAACATCGATAACTAAACCATAATATGGATTAAGGAAAAACATGGATAACTAAACCAGAATATGGATTAAAGAAAAACATCGATAACTAAACCAGAATATGGATGAAAGACTTAACAACAATCAAACCAGAACACGAATTAAAAAGGATTACGTTTCTAAAGACATCGACAATCAAGCCAGAATATGAACTAGTAAGGCGGACTGAAAAGAAAGATGAGTCCTTTCAAGGATTCAAATACTACCATTAAAACAGAGTACAAATACAAAAGCATTTTTTAATAATTATTAAAACGTATTAGAGATTGAAATTATTTTAGTAATTAAATATTACCATTGTTAAAGATTAGAAATACAGGGGATTATTTTAATTATTAAATATATAAATATATAAATATATAAATATATAAATATATAAATACATACAAATATAAATATATAAATATATACGAATATAAATATATAAATATAAAAATATAAACATAAAAATATACATATATAACGTGATTATTTAGGTTTCTAAAAATTTACCGGATTACCCGGATGCAACAGAAAAAGAAAAGATTTAATTAGGATAGAAAATACTGGTGATTATTTGAATTATTAAATATATACATATATAACATGCTTATTTAATTCCCCGGATTACCCGGATACAGCAGAAAAAGAAAAGATGTAATCAGGATAGAAAATACTGGTGATTCTTTTAATGATTAAATACTCCCTAGTGGTTAAAAGCGGGCGTAACAGCCTTAATTAGGACCCTTATTCCATAACAAAGAGACCCCCCTCTTTTTAAAAATTTAGCAGTAAGGGGAGCCGAGTAATTTCAATTTGACTTTTACCATATTAGACGATTAGAAAACCCAGTTGAATTCTGGGTAACACCTACGGGAGACCTAATTATCTTAATAACTCTGTAATTACAAATAAAAATATGGACACATGGGGTATTTTCTGACAGCTCTAAATGAGATCTTACTAATTATAGGTTTTTTAAAACATTTTTTTTGAAACCATAACGGAGTAGGACTGTAAGAAATATGACCTCCACTCACAGCCCAGTCTAAAAAACGGGTTTTCACAAATTCTGTTGTCATGCGGTGTATGAGGCACAGAATTACTTTGCCATGGATGAAGGGGTGAAGAGGACAACTCTTCATCCTTCCTCTTCATCACCTTTCTCCAAAAAAAAGGTGGGGGCGGCCTTGTGATGTCACAGACCCTCCTGTGCTGGAATTCAGCGGTAAGTATGCCTTTTTCATGAAAAAGTTCACCTTATTTTTGAAAAATAATAATAATAATTATAATAATAATAATAATAATAATAATATTTAAATAAATTATATATTTTTTTTTTTTTTTTTTTTTTTTTTTTTTTTTTTTTTTTTTTTTTTTTTTTTTTTTTTTTTTTTTTTTTTCCAATTCACGATAATAATAATAAATAATCATATAATAAGTTTTGTAATATATAACAAAATATAGCCTTCCTACCGTAATTATAATAACTTTAACTCTGCAATATTAACTTATAAAATTAGAATTTAGCTTATCTTTATATTAAAACGGACACACCGTGGGAATTGATCATCCCGTGCGGGGCCACCCCTTGGGTGAGGGTGTCTAGTGGTAATGGCCGAAACACCCCGTGATCCCGGGGTTCACTACTGATGATGTGTCCTATAAATAGGATAAATTAGACATAAAATAGGGAAATAAATAGATTATTGCTGAATAGCATTGGAAATATAATAGATAAATGAATAGATTATTGCTGGATGGAAATAGATTTTTATCCCGAAGGACCTGTCAACTGCAGCCTGGATGGCGTCCCCTAACTCTTCCCTCCAGTCCCTAAGCCTAACCCTTTCCCAGATCCTAACCTTAACCCTTCCCCCCACCATAACCATACCCCTTCCCCAACCTAACCCTAACCCTTTCCCAAATCCTAACCTTAACCCTTCCCCCCACCATAACCTTTCCCCAACCTAACCCTAACCCTTTCCCAAATCCTAACCTTAACCCTTCCCCCACCGAACCCTAACCCTTCCCCAACCTAACCCTAACCCTTTCCCAAATCCTAACCTTAACCCTTTCCCCCACCAGAACCCTAACCCTTCCCCAACCTAACCCTAACCCTTTCCCAAATCCTAACCTTAACCCTTCCCCCCACCATAAACCTAACCCTAACCCTTTCCCAAATCCTAACCTTAACCCTTCCCCCCACCGTAACCCTAACCCTAACCCAAACCCAAACCCACCCTAACCTTAACCCCAACCTCACCCTGACTTGGATCGCACCAGGAAATTCAGGATTCCATCCTTCTCTTTCCTTCCCTCGCACAGCGTGGGAGTGAGAGGGACAGGGTAACAGCCCGGTCCGGCGGGGGAGAGTTCTGTCCGTCCCGACACCTCTCCCTGGCCCTGTCCCTTCTCCACATTTTTTTCACAATTTTTTTACAATTTTTTTCAGAACTATAAAGGACTCCATCCTTCTCTTTCCTTCCCTCGCACTGCGTGGGAGTGAGAGGGACAGGGTAACAGCCCGGTCCGGCGGGGGAAAGCGCTGTCCGTCCAGACACCTCTCCCTGGCCCTGTCCCTTCTCAAACCTCCACATTTTTACATTTTTTTACAATTTTTTTTTTTTTTCTAGAAATCTGAGGGAGGCTCCCAAATCTTTACAAACATTATTTTATTTTATTTTATTTTATTATATTACATATTTGGTATATATATATATTTTTTCAGAAATATAAGGGTGGTTCCCACTTTTTTACAAACACATATTATTTCCAGAGATCTAAGGGTGGTTCCCACTTTTGTACAAACACATATTTCCAGAAATCTAAGGGTGATTCCCACATTGTTACAAACAGATATGATTTCCAGAACTCTAAAGGAGGTTCCCACGTTTTTACAAAGACATATTATTTCCAGAACTCTAAGGGGGGTCCCCACAATTTTACAAACACACAGGAACACACAAAACATTTTTTTCAGAACTTAAAGGGGAGTTCCCATATTTTTACAAAATAATTTTTCTAGTACTCTGAGGGAGTCTCCATTTTGTTATGAACTTTGTTTTACTAAGGGATGGTGCGAAAATGGAACGGAGAGATGCGGACGACGTGCGTCGGCCAGTGCATTGCCTTTGAACCCTGCAAACTGCCCAGTCGTCGGACGAAGCAGGGGGTTCATCGAGAGAGCTTCAAACATCTAACCTTAGCCCGTGCCTTCGGACAGCGATCTCTCTGAACACACAAGCCAGGTTAGCACCATCCCCAACGTTCCTCCTTGCTCCTGCACAAAGATGAAAACTGAACCAGAAGATGGAAAATGGACTATTAAAACTGACTGAAAATACTGGTCATTCCTTAAAGACACAATGATAATTAAACCAGAATATGGACCATTAAAATGAAGTGAATATATGAGTCAATCCTGAAAGAATTAAAATATTACCGTTTAAACGTATCAGGAAGACGTTAAGTCTCAAAAGACTCGATAACCAAACCGGAATATGAATGAGAAATAATTAAGTCTTTAAAGACTCAATAATAAACAAACAAAAACATCGATAACTAAACCAGAATATGGATGAAAATAAAACATCGATAACTAAACCAGAATATGGATTAAGGAAAAACATGTATAACTAACCCAGAATAAGGATTAAAGAAAAACATCGATAACTAAACCAGAATATGGATGAAAGTAAAACATCGATAACTAAACCATAATAGGGATTAAAGAAAAACATGGATAACTAACCCAGAATAAGGATTAAAGAAAAACATCGATAACTAAACCAGAATATGGATTAAAGAAAATCATGGATAACTAAACCATAATAGGGATTCAAGAAAAACATGGATAACTAACCCAGAATAAGGATTAAAGAAAAACATCGATAACTAAACCAGAATATGGATTAAGGAAAAACATGGATAACTAACCCATAATGTGGATGAAAGTAAAACATCGATTACTAAACCAGAATATGGATGAAAGTAAAACATCGATAACTAAACCAGAATATGGATTAAGGAAAAACATGGATAACTAACCCATAATGTGGATGAAAGTAAAACATTGATTACTAAACCAGAATATGGATGAAAGTAAAACATCGATAACTAAACCAGAATAGGGATTAAAGAAAAACGTGGATAACTAACCCAGAATAAGGATTAAAGAAAAACATCGATAACTAACCCAGAATATGGATTAAGGAAAAACATCGATAACTAAACCATAATATGGATTAAGGAAAAACATGGATAACTAAACCAGAATATGGATTAAAGAAAAACATCGATAACTAAACCAGAATATGGATGAAAGACTTAACAACAATCAAACCAGAACACGAATTAAAAAGGATTACGTTTCTAAAGACATCGACAATCAAGCCAGAATATGAACTAGTAAGGCGGACTGAAAAGAAAGATGAGTCCTTTCAAGGATTCAAATACTACCATTAAAACAGAGTACAAATACAAAAGCATTTTTTAATAATTATTAAAACGTATTAGAGATTGAAATTATTTTAGTAATTAAATATTACCATTGTTAAAGATTAGAAATACAGGGGATTATTTTAATTATTAAATATATAAATATATAAATATATAAATATATAAATATATAAATACATACAAATATAAATATATAAATATATACGAATATAAATATATAAATATAAAAATATAAACATAAAAATATACATATATAACGTGATTATTTAGGTTTCTAAAAATTTACCGGATTACCCGGATGCAACAGAAAAAGAAAAGATTTAATTAGGATAGAAAATACTGGTGATTATTTGAATTATTAAATATATACATATATAACATGCTTATTTAATTCCCCGGATTACCCGGATACAGCAGAAAAAGAAAAGATGTAATCAGGATAGAAAATACTGGTGATTCTTTTAATGATTAAATACTCCCTAGTGGTTAAAAGCGGGCGTAACAGCCTTAATTAGGACCCTTATTCCATAACAAAGAGACCCCCCTCTTTTTAAAAATTTAGCAGTAAGGGGAGCCGAGTAATTTCAATTTGACTTTTACCATATTAGACGATTAGAAAACCCAGTTGAATTCTGGGTAACACCTACGGGAGACCTAATTATCTTAATAACTCTGTAATTACAAATAAAAATATGGACACATGGGGTATTTTCTGACAGCTCTAAATGAGATCTTACTAATTATAGGTTTTTTAAAACATTTTTTTTGAAACCATAACGGAGTAGGACTGTAAGAAATATGACCTCCACTCACAGCCCAGTCTAAAAAACGGGTTTTCACAAATTCTGTTGTCATGCGGTGTATGAGGCACAGAATTACTTTGCCATGGATGAAGGGGTGAAGAGGACAACTCTTCATCCTTCCTCTTCATCACCTTTCTCCAAAAAAAAGGTGGGGGCGGCCTTGTGATGTCACAGACCCTCCTGTGCTGGAATTCAGCGGTAAGTATGCCTTTTTCATGAAAAAGTTCACCTTATTTTTGAAAAATAATAATAATAATTATAATAATAATAATAATAATAATAATATTTAAATAAATTATATATTTTTTTTTTTTTTTTTTTTTTTTTTTTTTTTTTTTTTTTTTTTTTTTTTTTTTTCCAATTCACGATAATAATAATAAATAATCATATAATAAGTTTTGTAATATATAACAAAATATAGCCTTCCTACCGTAATTATAATAACTTTAACTCTGCAATATTAACTTATAAAATTAGAATTTAGCTTATCTTTATATTAAAACGGACACACCGTGGGAATTGATCATCCCGTGCGGGGCCACCCCTTGGGTGAGGGTGTCTAGTGGTAATGGCCGAAACACCCCGTGATCCCGGGGTTCACTACTGATGATGTGTCCTATAAATAGGATAAATTAGACATAAAATAGGGAAATAAATAGATTATTGCTGAATAGCATTGGAAATATAATAGATAAATGAATAGATTATTGCTGGATGGAAATAGATTTTTATCCCGAAGGACCTGTCAACTGCAGCCTGGATGGCGTCCCCTAACTCTTCCCTCCAGTCCCTAAGCCTAACCCTTTCCCAGATCCTAACCTTAACCCTTCCCCCCACCATAACCATACCCCTTCCCCAACCTAACCCTAACCCTTTCCCAAATCCTAACCTTAACCCTTCCCCCCACCATAACCTTTCCCCAACCTAACCCTAACCCTTTCCCAAATCCTAACCTTAACCCTTCCCCCACCGAACCCTAACCCTTCCCCAACCTAACCCTAACCCTTTCCCAAATCCTAACCTTAACCCTTTCCCCCACCAGAACCCTAACCCTTCCCCAACCTAACCCTAACCCTTTCCCAAATCCTAACCTTAACCCTTCCCCCCACCATAAACCTAACCCTAACCCTTTCCCAAATCCTAACCTTAACCCTTCCCCCCACCGTAACCCTAACCCTAACCCAAACCCAAACCCACCCTAACCTTAACCCCAACCTCACCCTGACTTGGATCGCACCAGGAAATTCAGGATTCCATCCTTCTCTTTCCTTCCCTCGCACAGCGTGGGAGTGAGAGGGACAGGGTAACAGCCCGGTCCGGCGGGGGAGAGTTCTGTCCGTCCCGACACCTCTCCCTGGCCCTGTCCCTTCTCCACATTTTTTTCACAATTTTTTTACAATTTTTTTCAGAACTATAAAGGACTCCATCCTTCTCTTTCCTTCCCTCGCACTGCGTGGGAGTGAGAGGGACAGGGTAACAGCCCGGTCCGGCGGGGGAAAGCGCTGTCCGTCCAGACACCTCTCCCTGGCCCTGTCCCTTCTCAAACCTCCACATTTTTACATTTTTTTACAATTTTTTTTTTTTTTTTTTCTAGAAATCTGAGGGAGGCTCCCAAATCTTTACAAACATTATTTTATTTTATTTTATTTTATTATATTACATATTTGGTATATATATATATTTTTTCAGAAATATAAGGGTGGTTCCCACTTTTTTACAAACACATATTATTTCCAGAGATCTAAGGGTGGTTCCCACTTTTGTACAAACACATATTTCCAGAAATCTAAGGGTGATTCCCACATTGTTACAAACAGATATGATTTCCAGAACTCTAAAGGAGGTTCCCACGTTTTTACAAAGACATATTATTTCCAGAACTCTAAGGGGGGTCCCCACAATTTTACAAACACACAGGAACACACAAAACATTTTTTTCAGAACTTAAAGGGGAGTTCCCATATTTTTACAAAATAATTTTTCTAGTACTCTGAGGGAGTCTCCATTTTGTTATGAACTTTGTTTTACTAAGGGATGGTGCGAAAATGGAACGGAGAGATGCGGACGACGTGCGTCGGCCAGTGCATTGCCTTTGAACCCTGCAAACTGCCCAGTCGTCGGACGAAGCAGGGGGTTCATCGAGAGAGCTTCAAACATCTAACCCTAACCCTAACCCTAACCCTAACCCTAACCCTAAACCCTAACCCTAACCTAACCCTAACCCTAACCCTAACCCTAACCCTAACCCTAACCCTAACCCTAACCCTGACCTTCAGAGGCTGAGATATGAAAGATTTAAACATTTTTTTTAGATTTTCTCCCACTTCCCAAGGTCGTAGAAGGTCAAGGCTGGGCTCGTCGGAAAGCTAGACCGCCAAATTAGGTCTGGTGAAGGTTTCGAAGCTCTAAGACCTTCCTATAAAAAGTTATTCGCGAAAGGTCCCAGGGACCTTACCTCATTTTACCCCCTTAATCTAACCCTAACCCTAACCCTAACCCTAACCCTAACCCTGACTCAAAATGACCTGAAACGTGCTCCTTAACACTTTCTGGAGGGTCGTTTTTGGTCAAAACACTTAGTGTAATTTTTACACCAATTCGCGCCCATTCATTTCCTATGGGGGGACGTTTTTCCCTATATCTCCAGAACAGAAGGTCGGAGAGCTTCGAAACCCGAATCCGTCGGATATATTTAGGGGTCTAGCTCTCCAACAAGACCAACCCCGAGTCTCTACGACCTTCAGAGGCTGAGATATGAAAGATTTAAACTTTTTTTTTAGATTTTCTCCCACTTCCCAAGGTCGTAGAAGGTCGAGGCTGGGCTCGTTGGAAAGCTAGACCGCCGAATTAGGACTGGTGAAGGTTTCGAAGCTCTAAGACCTTCCTATAAAAAGTTATTCGCGAAAGCTCCCAAGGAGCTTACCTCATTTTACCCCCTTAATCTAACCCTAACCCTAACCCTAACCCTAACCCTAACCCTAACCCTAACCCTAACCAAACCTGAAAAATCTAACCCTAACCCTAACCCTAACCCTAACCCAATCCCCAGAGTCCACAGGACCACTAGGGCACGACCAGAGAGTCCACTTTCTCTTTATCTTAACCTCTCCCTGTGCAGTTGTACTGAACCTAACCATCTCCTGGGGACTTGCCTGAACTCAAACAGTTGACTTAGTGAAAATCTTAGAAAATTTACAAGTATTTTTCCCAAAAGAAGTTTGTTTAATATAGGTACCTATCGACTCCAAATGGCCTGAAACGTGCTCCTAACTACTTTCTGGGTGAACCTTTTTCACCAAAACACTTAGTCAAATTTCAGGAAATTTTCGTCAAATTTCACAATTATTTTTTCCCAAAAAAACTTTGTTTATAGGTACGTATCGACTCCAAATGGCCTAAAACGTGCTCCTAAACACTTTCTGGGGGAACTTTTTTCACCAAAACACTTAGTCAAATTTCAGGAAATTATCGCTCCATTCATTTTCAATGCGATACACATTTCCGGTCATAACTTCCGAACGGAAGGTCGTAGAGACTTGGAAACTGCTTCCGTCGAACATAATACGACCACGAGCTTTCCAACGGTACCATCCATGAGCAAATGATCCACTCCTAGCAAAAGTTACAGACCTTTGAACTTGCTTTTCGCTGATTGGACGAGAAGACAAGGTCCCACCCCTTCCTCATTAGTATCACTGGAATCAGGGTACCCGAAAATGGGGGGGTAGCCGAAGTGTAGAGCAAATGATCCACGGTTTAGGGGGTCAAATCAAAGATTCCAAAGTGGCACTCTTGCCCTATCCTAACCCTAACCCTAACCCTAACCCTAACCCTAACCCTAACCCTAACCCTAACCCTAACCCTAACCCTAACCCTAACCCTAACCCACCGAACCCTAACCCTTCCCCAACCTAACCCTAACCCTTTCCCAAATCCTAACCTTAACCCTTTCCCCCACCAGAACCCTAACCCTTCCCCAACCTAACCCTAACCCTTTCCCAAATCCTAACCTTAACCCTTCCCCCCACCATAAACCTAACCCTAACCCTTTCCCAAATCCTAACCTTAACCCTTCCCCCCACCGTAACCCTAACCCTAACCCAAACCCAAACCCACCCTAACCTTAACCCCAACCTCACCCTGACTTGGATCGCACCAGGAAATTCAGGATTCCATCCTTCTCTTTCCTTCCCTCGCACAGCGTGGGAGTGAGAGGGACAGGGTAACAGCCCGGTCCGGCGGGGGAGAGTTCTGTCCGTCCCGACACCTCTCCCTGGCCCTGTCCCTTCTCCACATTTTTTTCACAATTTTTTTACAATTTTTTTCAGAACTATAAAGGACTCCATCCTTCTCTTTCCTTCCCTCGCACTGCGTGGGAGTGAGAGGGACAGGGTAACAGCCCGGTCCGGCGGGGGAAAGCGCTGTCCGTCCAGACACCTCTCCCTGGCCCTGTCCCTTCTCAAACCTCCACATTTTTACATTTTTTTACAATTTTTTTTTTTTTTTTTTCTAGAAATCTGAGGGAGGCTCCCAAATCTTTACAAACATTATTTTATTTTATTTTATTTTATTATATTACATATTTGGTATATATATATATTTTTTCAGAAATATAAGGGTGGTTCCCACTTTTTTACAAACACATATTATTTCCAGAGATCTAAGGGTGGTTCCCACTTTTGTACAAACACATATTTCCAGAAATCTAAGGGTGATTCCCACATTGTTACAAACAGATATGATTTCCAGAACTCTAAAGGAGGTTCCCACGTTTTTACAAAGACATATTATTTCCAGAACTCTAAGGGGGGTCCCCACAATTTTACAAACACACAGGAACACACAAAACATTTTTTTCAGAACTTAAAGGGGAGTTCCCATATTTTTACAAAATAATTTTTCTAGTACTCTGAGGGAGTCTCCATTTTGTTATGAACTTTGTTTTACTAAGGGATGGTGCGAAAATGGAACGGAGAGATGCGGACGACGTGCGTCGGCCAGTGCATTGCCTTTGAACCCTGCAAACTGCCCAGTCGTCGGACGAAGCAGGGGGTTCATCGAGAGAGCTTCAAACATCTAACCCTAACCCTAACCCTAACCCTAACCCTAACCCTAAACCCTAACCCTAACCTAACCCTAACCCTAACCCTAACCCTAACCCTAACCCTAACCCTAACCCTAACCCTGACCTTCAGAGGCTGAGATATGAAAGATTTAAACATTTTTTTTAGATTTTCTCCCACTTCCCAAGGTCGTAGAAGGTCAAGGCTGGGCTCGTCGGAAAGCTAGACCGCCAAATTAGGTCTGGTGAAGGTTTCGAAGCTCTAAGACCTTCCTATAAAAAGTTATTCGCGAAAGGTCCCAGGGACCTTACCTCATTTTACCCCCTTAATCTAACCCTAACCCTAACCCTAACCCTAACCCTAACCCTGACTCAAAATGACCTGAAACGTGCTCCTTAACACTTTCTGGAGGGTCGTTTTTGGTCAAAACACTTAGTGTAATTTTTACACCAATTCGCGCCCATTCATTTCCTATGGGGGGACGTTTTTCCCTATATCTCCAGAACAGAAGGTCGGAGAGCTTCGAAACCCGAATCCGTCGGATATATTTAGGGGTCTAGCTCTCCAACAAGACCAACCCCGAGTCTCTACGACCTTCAGAGGCTGAGATATGAAAGATTTAAACTTTTTTTTTAGATTTTCTCCCACTTCCCAAGGTCGTAGAAGGTCGAGGCTGGGCTCGTTGGAAAGCTAGACCGCCGAATTAGGACTGGTGAAGGTTTCGAAGCTCTAAGACCTTCCTATAAAAAGTTATTCGCGAAAGCTCCCAAGGAGCTTACCTCATTTTACCCCCTTAATCTAACCCTAACCCTAACCCTAACCCTAACCCTAACCCTAACCCTAACCCTAACCAAACCTGAAAAATCTAACCCTAACCCTAACCCTAACCCTAACCCAATCCCCAGAGTCCACAGGACCACTAGGGCACGACCAGAGAGTCCACTTTCTCTTTATCTTAACCTCTCCCTGTGCAGTTGTACTGAACCTAACCATCTCCTGGGGACTTGCCTGAACTCAAACAGTTGACTTAGTGAAAATCTTAGAAAATTTACAAGTATTTTTCCCAAAAGAAGTTTGTTTAATATAGGTACCTATCGACTCCAAATGGCCTGAAACGTGCTCCTAACTACTTTCTGGGTGAACCTTTTTCACCAAAACACTTAGTCAAATTTCAGGAAATTTTCGTCAAATTTCACAATTATTTTTTCCCAAAAAAACTTTGTTTATAGGTACGTATCGACTCCAAATGGCCTAAAACGTGCTCCTAAACACTTTCTGGGGGAACTTTTTTCACCAAAACACTTAGTCAAATTTCAGGAAATTATCGCTCCATTCATTTTCAATGCGATACACATTTCCGGTCATAACTTCCGAACGGAAGGTCGTAGAGACTTGGAAACTGCTTCCGTCGAACATAATACGACCACGAGCTTTCCAACGGTACCATCCATGAGCAAATGATCCACTCCTAGCAAAAGTTACAGACCTTTGAACTTGCTTTTCGCTGATTGGACGAGAAGACAAGGTCCCACCCCTTCCTCATTAGTATCACTGGAATCAGGGTACCCGAAAATGGGGGGGTAGCCGAAGTGTAGAGCAAATGATCCACGGTTTAGGGGGTCAAATCAAAGATTCCAAAGTGGCACTCTTGCCCTATCCTAACCCTAACCCTAACCCTAACCCTAACCCTAACCCTAACCCTAACCCTAACCCTAACCCTAACCCTGTTTAGGGGGTCAAATCAAAGATTCCAAAGTGGCACTCAGCCCCTATCCTAACCCTAACCCTAACCCTAACCCTAACCCTAACCCCTAACCCTAATCCTAACCCTAACCCTAACCCTAACCCTAACCCTAACCCTAACCCTAACCACCCTAACCCTAACCCTAACCGGCTCAAAGGTGGCTAAACCCCCCTATCCTAACCCTAACCCTAACCCTAACCCTAACCCTGCTAAACCCCCCTATCCTAACCCTAACCCTAACCCTAACCCTAACCCTAACCCTAACCCGAGGTGGGGGGATCATCGAGAAACCTGAAAAATCTAACCCTAACCCTAACCCTAACCCTGACCACAAACCCTAACCATCTCCTGGGGACTTGCCTGAACTCAAACAGTTGACTTAGTGAAAATCTTAGAAAATGTACAAGTATTTTTTCCAAAAGAAGTTTGTTTAATATAGGTACCTATCGACTCCAAATGGCCTGAAACGTGCTCCTAACTACTTTCTGGGTGAACCTTTTTCACCAAAACACTTAGTCAAATTTCAGGAAATTTTCGTCAAATTTCACAATTTTTTTTCCCAAAAAAAATTTGTTTATAGGTACATATCGACTCCAAATGGCCTAAAACGTGCTCCTAAACACTTTCTAGGGGAACTTTTTTCACCAAAACACTTAGTCAAATTTCAGGAAATTTTCGCTCCATTCATTTTCAATGCGAAACACATTTCCGGTCATAACTTCCGAACGGAAGGTCGTAGAGACTTGGAAACTGCTTCCGTCGAACATAATACGACCACGAGCTTTCCAACGGTACCATCCATTAGCAAATGATCCACTCCTAGCAAAAGTTACAGACCTTTGAACTTGCTTTTCGCTGATTGGACGAGAAGACAAGGTCCCACCCCTTCCTCATTAGTATTACTGGAATCAGGGTACATGAAAATGGGGGGGTAGCCGAAGTGTAGAGCAAATGATCCACTGTTTAGGGGGTCAAATCAAAGATTCCAAAGTGGCACTCAGCCCCTATCCTAACCCTAACCCTAACCCTAACCCTAACCCTAACCCTAACCCTAACCCTAACCCTAACCCTAACCCTAACCCTAACCCGAAAATGGGGGGGTAGCCGAAGTGTAGAGCAAATGATCCACTGTTTAGGGGGTCAAATCAAAGATTCCAAAGTGGCACTCTTGCCCTATCCTAACCCTAACCCTAACCCTAACCCTAACCCTAACCCTAACCCTAGGTCCGAGGGACCTTACCTCATTTTACCCCCTTAATCTAACCCTAACCCTAACCCTAACCCTAACCCTAACCCTAACCCTAAAATTTACAAGTATTTTTCCCAAAAAAAGTTTGTTTAATTTAGGTACCTATCGACTCCAAATGGCCTGAAACGTGCTCCTAAACACTTTCTGGGTGAACCTTTTTCACCAAAACACTTAGTCAAATTTCAGGAAA
>NW_026906316.1:0-73000 GCF_033807715.1 Cololabis saira | reverse complement strand
AGATTAAGGGGGCACGCTTTTTGGCGTCTAGCATCGCCATGGTAACACTTTTGAAAGAGAAAAGTAATGCGCGTAGTCGCAAGATGGAGACGCACATTTTGAGGTATAAGTCACCTGGATGCACGTTACGGTTAGGGCCGTATTAATTGCCGAAGGAATGGCATTAATTGCGCCAAAATTACACAATTAATTCAAAATGGCCGACTTCCTGTTCAATTTCGGCCATGGCGCCAAGAGACTTTTCTTTAAGTTGCGACATGATACAGGTGTGTACCGATTTTCGTTCATGTACGTCAAACCGTATTATGGGGCTTGAGGCTCAAAGTTTTTTCCCTCTGAACCAATCAGATGAAGGGTGGGCGCACTTTTTGGTGTCTAGCGTTGCCGCGGTAACGCTTTTAAATGAGAAAAGTAATGTGCGTCGTTGCAGGACAGGGACGCACATATTGATGTAGAAAAAAAAAAATTGCTGACAAAAAAGTCTGGTTACTGCGGGAATCGAACTCTGATCTCTGACTCCCAAGACGGGAACGCTCTGGCTGAGCTAAGACTCAGCTTCTCATTTCTATTTGACCTACTAGCTTATGAGAGACCAACATATCGATATTTAGTAATGTAAGTCTGGAGCTGTTTTTTTCTAATTTTTTTAAATATTTGTAAGTTATAAATATTAGTAAAACCCTACTATTTAATTATTACTTTTTCTGTAACCATTCTGCCAAGGTTGTAACCGGGCTGAGCTGGGAATATTTCTGACGTCACCACATTACAGGGAGCTGATTGGTCGGGGGGCGGGGCCGTCATCACCCTACTCGCCACTGATTGGTCGGGGGGCGGGGCCGTCATCACCCTACTCGCCACCGATTGGTCGGGGGGCGGGGCCGTCATCACCCTCCGCGCCACTGATTGGTCGGGAGGCGGGGCCGTCATCACCCTACTCGCCACCGATTGGTCGGGGGGCGGGGCCGGCAGACGCTTGAATCAGGAAGCGGGAGTCAGCGCGAGAGCGACTGGCGGCTTGTGGCGATTTTATTATAAAAAAGGGACAACCAATCAGAAGAAGGGGCGGGGCTAATTCAGGCCAAAGAAGCTCAAGGACTCATTGCAGAGTCCCTTGACACCACCTACGACTTCCTATGTCAAACCATTCAAAGTTTATAGCAGAAAAAAGGGACAACCAATCAGAAGAAGGGGCGGGGCTAATTCAGGCCAATGAAGGTCAAGGACTCCATACAGAATCTGATGACACCACCCACGACTCTCTATGTCAAACCATTCAAAAGTTATGGCAGAGAAAAGTATTCAAGGTGGCGCTGTTGAGCCGTTAGGCCACGCCCATTAATGCAAACCATGAAATATAAAATTTATCACCAGGCCTGGCTTGCATGCAAAATTTGGTGACTTTTGGAGAACTATCAAATATGGACCAATCACATGAAGGGGGGGCACGCCTTTTGGCGTCTAGCGTCGCCACGGTAACACTTTTGAAAGAGAAAAGTAATGCGTGGTGTCGCAGGATGTAGACGCACATTTTGATGTATAACACACCTGGGTGCACGATACGGTTCGGGCTGAATTAACTCTCGAAGGAATGTCATAAATTTCGCCAAAATGACACAATTTATTCAAAATGGCCGACATCCTGTTCGGTTTTGGCCATGGCTCCAAGAGACTTTTCTTTAAGTTGTGCCATGATACAGGTGTGTAGCGATTTTCGTGCATGTACGTCAAACCGTATTGTGGGGCTTGAGGCACAAAGTTTTCCGGGGGGCGCTGTTGAGCCATTTTGCCACGCCCATTAATGCAAACCATGAAATATCAAATTTATCACCAGGCCTGGCTTGCATGCCAAATTTGGTGCCTTTTGGGGAACTATCAAATATGGACCAATCAGATGAAGGGGGGGTGCGCTTGTTGGCGTCTAGCGTCGCCACGGTAACACTTTCGAAAGAGAAAAGTAATGCGTGTAGTCGCAGGATGGAGACGCACATTTTGATGTATAACACATCTGGGTTCACGATACGGTTCGGGCTGAATTAACTCTCGAAGAATGGCATATATTGCTCCAAAATTACGCAATTAATTCAGAATGTTCAAAATGGCCGACTTCCTGTTCGGTTTCGGCCATGGCGCCAAGAGACTTTTCTTTAAGTTGCGACATGATACAGGTGTGTACCGATTTTCGTTCATGTACGTCAAAGCGTATTATGGGGCTTGAGGCGCAAATTTTTTCTGTCTGAACCAATCAGATGAAGGGTGGGCACGCTTTTTGGTGTCTAGCGTCGCCACGGTAACGCTTTTGAAAGAGAAAAGTAATGCGTGGTGTCGGAGGATGGAGACGCACATTTTGATGTATAACACACCTGGGTGCACGTTACGGTTCGGGCTGAATTAACTTTGGAAGGAATGGCATAAATTTCGCCAAAATGACACGACTAATTCAAAATGGCCGACTTCCTGTTCGGTTTCGGGCATGACGCCAAGAGACTTTTCTTTCAGTTGCGCCATGATACAGGTGTGTACCGATCTTCGTGCATGTACGTCAAACCGTATCGTGGGGCTTGAGGCACAAAGTTTTCAAGGGGGCGCTGTTGAGCCATTTTGCCACGCCCATTAATGCAAACCATTAAATATCAAATTTTTCGCCAGGCCTGACTTGGATGCCAAATTTGGTGACTTTTTGGGCATGTTAAGGGGGGCAAAAAGGCCATCACTTTGTCAGAAGAAAAATAATAATAATAATTAAAGCTGCAAGCAGCGATGAACGGGCCCTCGCACTCACGGCCACCGCCCCCCATAAGCATATCAGAAACGACACCACCCACGACTTCCTATGTCAAACCATTCAAAAGTTATAGCAGAAAAAAGGGACAACCAATCAGAAGAAGGGGTGGGGCTAATTCAGGCCAATGAAGGTCAAGGACTCCATACAGAATATGATGACACCACCCACGACTCTCTATGTCAAACCATTCCAAAGTTATAGCAGAAAATCGGGACAACCAATCAGAAGAAGGGGCGGGGCTAATTTGCACCAATTATGGTCAAGGACTCAATACCGAGTCCGATGACACCACCCACGACTCTCTATGTCAAACCATTCAAAAGTTATAGCAGAAAAAAGTATTCTAGGGGGCGCTGTTGAGCCATTAGGCCACGCCCATTAATGCAAACCATGAAATATCAAATTTATCACCAGGCCTGGCTTGGTGCAAAATTTGGTGACTTTTGGAGAACTATCAAATATGGACCAATCAGATGAAGGGGGCGCACTTTTTGGCGTCGAGTGTTGCCACGTTAACGCTTTTGAATGAGAAAAGTAATGCGCGTCGTCGCAGGAAGGAGACGCACATGTTGATGTAAAAAAAAAACACACAAATTGCTGCCAATAATCTTTGCATTGAGCTGGGATCGATCCCACGATCTCCCACACGAAAGACGGCGAGATTACCGCTGAGCCACGAATCAGCTTGGCTATTTTCCGACTGACTGACTTAGGAGATACCAACATAGCGATGTAATCTGAGTCCCGAATTGTTTTTTCGTAATTTTTAAAATATTTGTAAGATATAAATATTAGTAAAACCCCACTATTTGTGCTTTTGTGAATAGCATGTTCCAGTCTTTACTTCCTAGACACACACACTGCATGAAGGGAGCGTTTGATTTATTGTTCACGTAACATTACTTTTATTTTTTCACAACCAAACCACCCACTTTATTTATGTCATTTGCACCGGGCAAGGACAAAAAATAAATGATTCCACCAAAATTGCAGAGATTTTTGTGGTTGGCTGACACATTACCAGCATATTTCAAATATGTCAAACCATTCAAAAGTTATAGTCAGAAAATACGGGTCTATTTCTGACGTCACCATATTACAGGCAGCTGATTGGTCGGGGAGCGGGGCCGTCACCACCCTACTCGCCACTGATTGGTCGGGGGGCGGGTCCGTCATCACCCTACTCGCCACTGATTGGTCGGGGGCGGGGCCGTCATCACCCTACTCGCCACTGATTGGTCGGGGGGCGGGGCCGTCATCACCCTACTCGCCACTGATTGGTCGGGGGGCGGGGCCGGCAGACGTTTGAATCAGGAAGCGGGACTCTCTATGTCAAACCATTTCAAAGTTATAGCAGAAAATCGGGACAACCAATCAGAAGAAGGGGCGGGGCTAATTAAGCCCAACGAAGCTTAAGAACTCATTACAGAGTCCCATGACACCAACCACGACTTCCTATGTCAAACCATTCAAAAGTTATGGCAGGTAAAAGTATTCTAGGGGGCGCTGTTGAGCCGTTAGGCCACGCCCATTAATGCAAACCATGAAATATCAAATTTATCACCAAGTCTGGCTTGCATGCAAAATTTGGTGACTTTTGGAGAACTATCAAATATGGACCAATCACATGACGGGGGGGCGCACCTTTTGGCGTCTAGCGTCGCCACGGTAACACTTTTGAAAGAGAAAAGTAATGCGTGGTATCGCAGGATGTAGACGCACATTTTGATGTATAACACACCTGGGTGCACGTTACGGTTCGGGCTGAATTAACTGCCGAAGGAATGGCATAAATTTCGCCAAAATGACACAATTTATTCAAAATGGCCGACATCCTGTTCGGTTTCGGCCATGGCTCCAAGAGACTTTTCTTTAAGTTGTGCCATGATACAGGTGTGTAGCGATTTTCGTGCATGTACGTCAAACCGTATTGTGGGGCTTGAGGCACAAAGTTTTCCGGGGGGCGCTGTTGAGCCATTTTGCCACGCCCATTAATGCAAACCATGAAATATCAAATTTATCGCCAGGCCTGGCTTGCATGCCAAATTTGGTGACTTTTGGGGAACTATCAAATATGGACCAATCAGATGAAGGGGGGGTGCGCTTGTTGGCGTCTAGCGTCGCCACGGTAACACTTTTCAAAGAGAAAAGTAATGCGTGTAGTCGCAGGATGGAGACGCACATTTTGATGTATAACACATCTGGGTTCACGATACGGTTCGGGCTGAATTAATTCTCGAAGGAATGGCATATATTGCTCCAAAATTACGCGATTAATTCAGAATGTTCAAAATGGCAGACTTCCTGTTCGGTTTCGGCCATGGCGCCAAGAGACTTTTCTTTTAGTTGCGACATGATACAGGAGTGTACCGATTTTCGTTCAGGTACGTCAAACCGTATTATGGGGCTTGAGGCGCAAAGTTTTTTCTGTCTGAAGCAACGAGATGAAGGGTGGGCGCGCTTTTTGGCGTCTAGCGTCGCCACGGTAACGCTTTTGAAAGAGAAAAGTAATGCGTGTGGTCGCAGGAGGGAGACGCACATTTTGATGTATAACACACTTGGGGGCACGTTACGGTTCGGGCTGAATTAACTTTCGAAGGAATGGCATAAATTTCGCCAAAATGACACGACTAATTCAAAATGGCCGACATCCTGTTCGGTTTCGGGCATGACCCCAAGAGACTTTTGTTTAAGTTGTCCCATGATACAGGTGTGTACCGATTTTCGTGCATGTACGTCAAACCGTATCGTGGGGCTTGAGGCACAAAGTTTTCAAGGGGGCGCTGTTGAGCCATTTTGCCACGCCCATTAATGCAAACCTTTAAATATCAAATTTTTCGCCAGGCCTGACTAGGGTGCAAAATTTGGTGACTTTTTGGGCATGTTTAGGGGGGCAAAAAGGCCTTCCTTTTGTCAGGAAAATAATAATAATAATAATTAAAGCTGCAAGCAGCGATGAACGGGCCCTCGCACTCACGTCCACCGACCCCATAAGCATATCAGAAATGACACCACCCACGACTCTCTATGTCAAACCATTCAAAAGTTATAGCAGAAAAAAGGAACAACCAATCAGAAGAAGGGGCGGGGCTAATTCAGGCCAATGAAGGTCAAGGACTCCATACAGAGTCTGATGACACCACCCACGACTCTCTATGTCAAACCATTCAAAAGTTATGGCAGAAAATCGGGACAACCAATCAGAAGAAGGGGCGGGGCTAATTCAGGCCAATTATGGTCAAGGACTCAATACCGAGTCCCATGACACCACCCACGACTCTTTATGTCAAACCATTCAAAAGTTATGGCAGAGAAAAGTATTCTAGGGGGCGCTGTTGAGCCGTTAGGCCACGCCCATTAATGCAAACCATGAAATATCAAATTTATCACCAGGCCTGGCTTGCATGCAAAATTTGGTGACTTTTGGAGAACTATCAAATATGTACCAATCAGATGAAGGGGACGCGCGCTTTTTCGCGTCTAGCGTCGCCACGGTAACATTTTTGAAAGAGAAAAGTAATGTGCGTCGTCGCAGGACAGAGACGCACATTTTGATGTAAAAAAAACACAAAAATTGCTGACAAAAAATGTCATCATAGGTACAGCCAGGCTCGAACTCTCAACTTCTGGCACCAAAGACCACAATGCTGTGGCTGAGCTATGTCTCAGCTATCCCTTTCACTTCGACTTACTGCCTTAAGAGAGACCAACATAGCGATAAAATGTCTGGAAATTTTTTTTCCTAATTTTTTAAATATTTGTAAGGTATAAATATTAGTAAAACACTACTATTTTTATTACTTTTTCTGTAACCATTCTACCGAGGTTCTAACCGGGCTGAGCACGGGTCTATTTCTGATGTCACCATATTACAGGGAGCTGATTGGTCGGGGAGCGGGTCGTCATCACCCTACTCGCCACTGATTGGTCGGGGAGCGGGGCCGTCATCACCCTACTCGCCACTGATTGGTTGGGGGGCGGGGCCGTCATCACCCTACTCGCCACTGATTGGTCGGGGGCGGGGTCGTCATCACCCTACTCGCCACTGATTTGTCGGGGGCGGGGCCGTCATCACCCTACTCGCCACTGATTGGTCGGGGGGCGGGGCCAGCAGACGTTTGAATCAGGAAGAGGGACTCTCTATGTCAAACCATTCCAAAGTTATAGCAGAAAATCGGGACAACCAATCAGAAGAAGGGGCGGGGCTAATTAAGGCCAACGAAGCTTAAGGACTCATTACAGAGTCCCATGACACCACCCGCGACTTCCTATGTCAAACCATTAAAAAGTTATAACAGAATAAAGGGACAACCAATCAGAAGAAGGGGCGGGGCTAATTCAGGCCAATGAAGGTCAAGGAGTCCATAAATAATCTGATGACACCACCCACGACTCTCTATGTCAAACCATTCCAAAGTTATAGCAGAAAATCGGGACAACCAATCAGAAGAAGGGGCGGGGCTAATTAAGGCCAACGAAGCTTAAGGACTCATTACAGAGTCCCATGACAACACCCACGACTTCCTATGTCAAACCATTCAAAAGTTATGGCAGACAAAAGTATTCTAGGGGGCGCTGTTGAGCCGTTAGGCCACGCCCATTAATGCAAACCATGAAATATCAAATTTATCGCCAAGTCTGTGTTGCATGCAAAATTTGGTGACTTTTGGGGAACTATCAAATATGGACCAATCAGATGAAGGGGGGTGCGCTTGTTGGCGTCTAGCGTCGCCACGGTAACACTTTCGAAAGAGAAAAGTAATGCGTGTAGTCGCAGGATGGAGACACATATTTTGATGTATAACACATCTGTGTTCACGTTACGGTTCGGGCTGAATTAATTCTCGAAGGAATGGCATAAATTTCGCCAAAATGACACAATTTATTCAAAATAGCCGACATCCTGTTCGGTTTCGGCCATGGCTCCAAGAGACTTTTCTTTAAGTTGTGCCATGATACAGGTGTGTACCGATTTTCGTGCATGTACGTGAAACCGTATTGTGGGGCTTGAGGCACAAAATTTTCCGGGGGGCGCTGTTGAGCCATTTTGCCACGCCCATTAATGCAAACCATGAAATATCAAATTTATCGCCAGGCATGGCTTGCATGCCAAATTTGGTGCCTTTTGGGGAACTATCAAATATGGACCAATCAGATGAAGGGGGGGTGCGCTTGTTGGCGTCTAGCGTCGCCACGGTAACACTTTCGAAAGAGAAAAGTAATGCGTGTAGTCGCAGGATGGAGACGCACATTTTGATGTATAACACATCTGGGTTCACGATACGGTTCGGGCTGAATTAACTCTCGAAGGAATGGCATATATTGCTCCAAAATTACGCAATTAATTCAGAATGTTCAAAATGGCCGACTTCCTGTTCGGTTTCGGCAATGGCGCCAAGAGACTTTTCTTTTAGTTGCGACATGATACAGGTGTGTACCGATTTTCGTTCATGTACGTCAAACCGTATTATGGGGCTTGAGGCACAAAGTTTTTTCTGTCGAACCAATCAGATGAAGGGTGGGCGCGCTTTTTGGCGTCTAGCGCCGCCACGGTAACGCTTTTGAAAGAGAAAAGTAATGCGTGTTGTCGCAGGATGGAGACGCACATTTTGATGTATAACACACTTGGGGGCACGTTACGGTTCGGGCTGAATTAACTTTCGAAGGAATGGCATAAATTTCGCCAAAATGACACGACTAATTCAAAATGGCCGACATCCTGTTCGGTTTCGGGCATGACCCCAAGAGACTTTTGTTTAAGTTGTCCCATGATACAGGTGTGTACCGATTTTCGTGCATGTACGTCAAACCGTATCGTGGGGCTTGAGGCACAAAGTTTTCAAGGGGGCGCTGTTGAGCCATTTTGCCACGCCCATTAATGCAAACCTTTAAATATCAAATTTTTCGCCAGGCCTGACTAGGGTGCAAAATTTGGTGACTTTTTGGGCAGGTTAAGGGGGGCAAAAAGGCCTTCACTTTGTCAGGAAAATAATAATAATAATAATAATAAAAATTCCTGCAAATACAATAGGGCCTTCGCTCTGAAGGTGCTCGGGCCCTAATAATAATAATAATAAAAATTCCTGCAAATACAATAGGGCCTTCGCACTGCAAGTGCTCGGGCCCTAATTAAAGCTGCAAGCAGCAATGAACGGGCCCTCGCACTCACGTCAACCGCCCCCCATAAGCATATCAGAAATGACACCACCCACGACTTCCTATGTCAAACCCTTCAAAAGTTATAGCAGAAAAAAGGGACGACCAGTCAGAAGAAGGGGCGGGGCTAATTCAGGGCAAAGAAGATCAAGGACTCATTACAGAGTCCCATGACACCACCCACGACTCTCTATGTCAAAACATTCAAAAGTTATAGCAGAAAATAGGGACAACCAATCAGAAAAAGGGACTGGGCTAATTGTCACCAATTATGGTCAAGGACTCAATGCCGAGTCCCATGACACCACCCACGACTCTCTATGTCAAACCTTTCAAAAGTTATGGCAGAAAAAAGTATTCTAGGGGGCGCTGTTGAGCCGTGAGGACACGCCCATTAATGCAAACCATGAAAAAAAAAATCAGATCACTCAAATGAACGACGATCATACAGTACAGCTGTATCTCATGGTCCAGAATGTATGATATTATATTAATCTATTATACCATATTATATTACATGTTGTTATTTCATATTAGCGTACCCAGTAATATAGCATATTGTATTATTGCATTGTATGTTGCTTCATTTCATATATTTTTGACTGTATTATATTGTAAAATTATATATCATAGCGATTGCATTATTATATAATTTCAATTTATAACACTAATATACAATTCCTCACACACACACTCCTTCCAAATGTTTCTTTTTTTTCTCCATTATGACAATTGTATGCTGTCATCCGTTATGTTTTTTGTTTTTAAGCTTGTTATGTCTGTTATTCAAATATATTAATACATTCATTAATATGCTATACTGTATTTTGTATTGTGTATATTGTGTGTGTGTGTGTGTGTATATATATATATATATATATATATATATATATATATATATATATATATATATATATATATATATATATATATATATATATATATATATATATATATATATATATATATATATATATATATATATATATATATATATATATATATATGTGTGTGTGTGTGTGTGTGTATACCTGAAGTGTGACTACCTGCAGAACGTATTTTAGCATGAAAGCTTGCATATTTAACGTACATCAAGCATCCTGTATCATAGCTACATGTCTGCCGTTTGTAACAAAGCAAACCGCGTGAAAATCGGTTGAAAATCAAGTGAGTTATAGTTATTTTACTTATGCAGACACCTCCTTCCACAATAGAAGTGAACGCTCTAGAGTTAAAGCGATACCGATCCAAGATGGCGGCCACGCCCGACGTTCTCAGGCAGTCAATGCGGCGCCTCGACCAAGATGGCGGCCGCGCTGAACATCAGCCCCTCCCCCCGCGGCAGCTGCGCGCGCAAACTCCACTCAAATTCAAAAGTTATGGCAGAAAATCGGGACAACCAATCAGAAGAAGGGGAAAGAGAAAAGTAATGTGCGTCGTCACAGGACAGAGACGAACATTTTGATGTAAAAAAAACACAAAAATTGCTGACAAAAATTTTGGCATTTCAAGCCAGGCTTGAACTCTCGACCTCTGGCAGCAAAGACCGCAATAATGTGGCTGAGCTAAGTCTCAGCTATTCCTTTCATCTGACCTACTGGCTTAGGACAGACCAACATAGCGATAAAATGTCGGGAACTTTTTTTTCCTAATTTTTTAAATATTTGTAAGTTATAAATATTAGTAAAACCCTACTATTTAAATTATTACTTTTTCTGTAACCATTCTGCCAAGGTTGTAACCGGGCTGAGCCGGGAATATTTCTGAAGTCACCACATTACAGGGAGCTGATTGGTCGGGGGGCGGGGCCGTCATCACCCTACTCGCCACTGATTGGTCGGGGGGCGGGGCCGTCATCACCCTACTCGCCACTGATTGGTCGGGGGCGGGGCCGCCATCACCCTACTCGCCACTGATTGGTCAGGGGGCGGGGCCGGCAGACGTTTGAATAAGGAAGCGGGAGTCAGCGCGAGAGCGACTGGCGGCTCGCGGCAATTTTATTATAAAAAAAGGACAACCAATCAGAAGAAGGGGCGGGGCTAATTCAGGCCAATGAAGTTCAAGGACTCCATAAAGAATCTGATGACACCACCCACGACTCTCTATGTCAAACCATTCAAAAGTTATAGCAGAAAATCGGGACAACCAATCAGAAGAAGGGGCGGGGCTAATTAAGGCCAACGAAGCTTAAGGACTCATTACAGAGTCCCATGACACCACCCACGACTCTCTATGTCAAACCATTCAAAAGTTATGGCAGAGAAAAGTATTCTAGGGGGCGCTGTTGAGCCGTTAGGCCACGCCCATTAATGCAAACCATGAAATATCACATTTATCGCCAGGCCTGGCTTGCATGCAAATTTTGGTGACTTTTGGAGAACTATCAAATATGGACCAATCAGATGAAGGGTGGGTGCGCTTTTTCGCGTCTAGCATCGCCACGGTAACACTTTTGAAAGAGAAAAGTAATGCGTGGTGTCGCACGATGGAGACGCACATTTTGGTGTATAACACACCTGGGTGCACGTTACGGTTCGGGCTGAATTAACTGCCGAAGGAATGGCATAAATTGTGCCAAAATTACACAATTAATTCAAAATGGCTGACTTCCTGTTCGGTTTCGGCCATGGCTCCAAGAGACTTTTCTTTAAGTTGCGACATGATACAGGTGTGTACCGTTTTTCGTGCATGTACGTCAAACCGTATTGTGGGGCTTGAGGCACAAAGTTTTCCGGGGGGCGCTGTTGAGCCATTTTGCCACGCCCATTAATGCAAACCATGAAATATCAAATTTATCGCCAGGCCTGGCTTGCATGCCAAATTTGGTGCCTTTTGGGGTACTATCAAATATGGACCAATCAGATGAAGGGGGGGTGCGCTTGTTGGCGTCTAGCATCGCCACGGTAACACTTTCGAAAGAGAAAAGTAATGCGTGTAGTCGCAGGATGGAGACGCACATTTTGATGTATAACACATCTGGGTTCACGATACGGTTCGGGCTGAATTAACTCTCGAAGGAATGGCATATATTGCTCCAAAATTACGCAATTAATTCAGAATGTTCAAAATGGCCGACTTCCTGTTCGGTTTCGGCCATGGCGCCAAGAGACTTTTCTTTTAGTTGCGACATGATACAGGTGTGTACCGATTTTCGTTCATGTACGTCAAACCGTATTATGGGGCTTGAGGCACAAAGTTTTTTCTGTTGAACCAATCAGATGAAGGGTGGGCGCGCTTTTTGGCGTCTAGCGCCGCCACGGTAACGCTTTTGAAAGAGAAAAGTAATGCGTGTTGTCGCAGGATGGAGACGCACATTTTGATGTATAACACACTTGGGGGCACGTTACGGTTCGGGCTGAATTAACTTTCGAAGGAATGGCATAAATTTCGCCAAAATGACACGACTAATTCAAAATGGCCGACTTCCTGTTCGGTTTCGGGCATGACGCCAAGAGACTTTTCTTTCAGTTGCGCCATGATACAGGTGTGTACCGATTTTCGTGCATGTACGTCAAACCGTATCGTGGGGCTTGAGGCACAAAGTTTTCAAGGGGGCGCTGTTGAGCCAATTTGCCACGCCCATTAATGGAAACCATTAAATATCAAATTTTTCGCCAGGCCTGACTAGGGTGCAAAATTTGGTGACTTTTTGGGCATGTTAAGGGGGGCAAAAAGGCCTTCACTTTGTCAGGAAAATAATAATAATAAAAATTAAAGCTGCAAGCAGCGATGAACGGGCCCTCGCACTCACGGCCACCGCCCCCCATAAGCATATCAGAAATGACACCACCCACGACTTCCTATGTCAAACCATTGAAAAGTTATAGCAGAAAAAAGGGACAACCAATCAGAAGAAGGGGCGGGGCTAATTCAGGCCAATGAAGGTCAAGGACTCCATACAGAATCTGATGACACCACCCACGACTCTCTATGTCAAACCATTCCAAAGTTATAGCAGAAAATCGGGACAACCAATCAGAATAAGGGGCGGGGCTAATTAAGGCCAACGAAGCTTAAGAACTCATTACAGAGTCCCATGACACCACCCACGACTTCCTATGTCAAACCATTCAAAAGTTATAGCAGAAAAAAGGGACAACCAATCAGAAGAAGGGGCGGGGCTAATTCAGGCCAATGAAGGTCAAGGGCTCCATAAAGAATCTGATGACACCACCCACGACTCTCTATGTCAAACCATTCCAAAGTTATAGCAGAAAATCGGGACAACCAATCAGAAGAAGGGGCGGGGCTAATTAAGGCCAACGAAGCTTGAGGACTCATTACAGAGTCCCATGACACCACCCACGACTCTCTATGTCAAACCATTCAAAAGTTATGGCAGAGAAAAGTATTCTAGGGGGCGCTGTTGAGCCGTTAGGCCACGCCCGTTAATGCAAGCCATGAAATATCAAATTTATCGCCAAGCTTGGCTTGCATGCAAAATTTGGTGACTTTTGGAGAACTATCAAATATGGACCAATCAGATGAAGGGGGGTGCGCCTTTTGGCGTCTAGCGTCGCCACGGTAACACTTTTGAAAGAGAAAAGTAATGCGCGTAGTCGCAGGATGGAGACGCACATTTTGATGTATAACACACTTGGGGACACCCTACGGTTCGGGCTGAATTAACTGCAGAAGGAATGGCATAAATTTCGCCAAAATGACACGATTAATTCAAAATGGCCGACATCCTGTTCGGTTTTGGGCATGACCCCAAGAGACTTTTGTTTAAGTTGCGCCATGATACAGGTGTGTACCGATTTTCGTGCATGTACGTCTAACCGTATTGTGGGGCTTGAGGCACAAAGTTTTCAAGGGGGCGCTGTTGAGCCATTTTGCCACGCCCATTAATGCAAACCATTAAATACCAAAGTTTTCGCCAGGCCTGGCTTGGGTGCAAAATTTGGTGCCTTTTGGGGAACTATCAAATATGGACCAATCAGATGAAGGGGGGGTGCGCTTGCTGGCGTCTAGCGTCGCCACGGTAACACTTTTGAAAGAGAAAAGTAATGCGTGTAGTCGCAGGATAGAGACGCACATTTTGATGTATAACACATCTGGGTTCACGATACGGTTCGGGCTGAATTAATTCTCGAAGGAATGGCTCATATTGCTCCAAAATTACGCGATTAATGCAGAATGTTCAAAATGGCCGACTTCCTGTTCGGTTTCGGCCATGGCGCCAAGAGACTTTTCTTTTAGTTGCGACATGATACAGGAGTGTACCGATTTTCGTTCATGTACGTCAAAGCGTATTATGGGGCTTGAGGCGCAAACTTTTTTCTGTCTGAACCAATGAGATGAAGGGTGGGCACGCTTTTTGGCGTCTAGCGTCGCCACGGTAACACTTTTGAAAGAGAAAAGTAATGCGTGGGGTCGGAGGATGGAGACGCACATTTTGATGTATAACACACTTGGGGGAACGTTACGGTTCGGGCTGAATTAACTGCCGAAGGAAGGCATAAATTTCGCCAAAATGACACGATTAATTCAAAATGGCCGACTTCCTGTTCGGTTTCGGCCATGGCTCCAAGAGACTTTTCTTTAAGTTGTCCCATGATACAGGTGTGTACCGATTTTCGTGCATGTACGTCAAACCGTATCGTGGGGCTTGAGGTACAAAGTTTTCAAGGGGGCGCTGTTGAGCCATTTTGCCACGCCCATTAATGCAAACCATTAAATATCAAATTTTTCGCCAGGCCTGACTTGGGTGCAAAATTTGGTGACTTTTTGGGCATGTTAAGGGGGGCAAAAAGGCCATCACTTTGTCAGAAGAAAAAAAAAAATAATAATAAAAATTCCTGCAAATACAATAGGGCCTTCGCACTGAAGGTGCTCGGGCCCTAATTAAAGCTGCAAGCAGCAATGAACGGGCCCTCGCACTCACGGCCACCGCCCCCCATAAGCATATCAGAAACGACACCACCCACGACTTCCTATGTCAAACCATTCAAAAGTTATAGCAGAAAAAAAGGACAACCAATCAGAAGAAGGGGCGGGGCTAATTCAGGCCAATGAAGGTCAAGGACTCCATACAGAATCTGATGACACCACCCACGACTCTCTATGTCAAACCATTCCAAAGTTATAGCAGAAAATCGGGACAACCAATCAGAAGAAGGGGCGGGGCTAATTAAGGCCAACGAAGCTTAAGAACTCATTACAGAGTCCCATGACACCACCCACGGCCTCCTATGTCAAACCATTAAAAAGTTATAGCAGAAAATCGGGACAACCAATCAGAAGAAGGGGCGGGGCTAATTAAGGCCAACGAAGCTTAAGAACTCATTACAGATTCCCATGACACCACCCACGACTTCCTATGTCAAACCATTCAAAAGTTATGGCAGAGAAAAGTATTCTAGGGGGCGCTGTTGAGCCGTTAGGCCACGCCCATTAATGCAAACCATGAAATATCAAATGTATCGCCAGGCCTGGCTTGCATGCAAAATTTGGTGACTATCAAATATGGACCAATCAGATGAAGGGGGGGCGCGCCTTTTGGCGTCTAGCGTCGCCATGGTAACACTTTTGAAAGAGAAAAGTAATGCGTGGTGTCGCAGGATGGAGACGCACATTTTGATGTATAACACTCTTGGGTGCACGTTACGGTTCGGGCCGTATTAATTGCCGAAGGAATGGCATAAATTTAGCCAAAATTACACAATTAATTCAAAATGGCCGACTTCCTGTTCGGTTTCGGCCATGGCTCCAAGAGACTTTTCTTTAAGTTGTGCCATGCTACACGTGTGTAGCGATTTTCGTGCATGTACATCAAACCGTATCGTGGGGCTTGAGGCACAAAGTTTTCCGGGGGGCGCTGTTGAGCCATTTTGCCACGCCCATTAATGCAAACCATGAAATATCAAATTTATCGCCAGGCCTGGCTTGCATGCAAAATTTGGTGCCTTTTGGGGAACTATCAAATATGGACCAATCAGATGAAGGGGGGGCACGCTTGTTGGCGTCTAGCGTCGCCACGGTAACACTTTTGAAAGAGAAAAGTAATGCGCGTAGTCGCAGGATAGAGATGCACATTTTGATGTATAACACATCTGGGTTCATGATACGGTTCGGGCCGTATTAATTCTCGAAGGAATGGCATATATTGCTCCAAAATTACGTGATTAATTCAGAATGTTCAAAATGGCCGACTTCCTGTTCGGTTTCGACCATGGTGCCAAGAGACTTTTCTGTAAGTTGCAACATGATACAGGTGTGTACCGACTTTCGTTCATGTACGTCAAACCGTATTATGGGGCTTGAGGCGCAAAGTTTTTTCTGTCTGAACCAATCAGATGAAGGGTGGGCGCGCTTTTTGGCGTCTAGCGTCGCCATGGTAACGCTTTTGAGAGAGAAAAGTAATGCGTGGTGTCGGAGGATGGAGACGCACATTTTGATGTATAACACACCTGGGTGCTCGTTACGGTTCGGGCCGTATTAACTGCCGAAGGAATGGCATAAATTTCGCCAAAATGACACGACTAATTCAAAATGGCCGACATCCTGTTCGGTTTCGGGCATGACGCCAAGAGACTTTTCTTTAAGTTACGTCATGATACAGGCGTGTACCGATTTTCGTGCATGTACGTCAAACCGTATCGTGGGGCTTGAGGCACAAAGTTTTCCGGGGGGCGCTGTTGAGCCATTTTGCCACGCCCATTAATGCAAACCATTAAATATCAAATTTTTCGCCAGGCCTGGCTTGGGTGCAAAATTTGGTGACTTTTTGGGCACGTTTAGGGGGGCAAAAAGGCCCTCCTTTCGTCAGAAAAATAATAAGAATAATAATTAAAGCTGCAAGCAGCGATGAACGGGCCCTCGCACTCACGGCCACCGCCCCCCATAAGCATATCAGAAATGACACCACCCACGACTCTCTATGTCAAACCATTCAAAAGTTATAGCAGAAAAAAGGGACAACCAATCAGAAGAAGGGGCGGGGCTAATTCAGGCCAATGAAGGTCAAGGACTCCATACAGAGTCTGATGACACCACCCACGACTCTCTATGTCAAACCATTCAAAAGTTATAGCAGAAAAAAGGAACAACCAATCAGAAGAAGGGGCGGGGCTAATTCAGGCCAATGAAGGTCAAGGACTCCATACAGAGTCTGATGACACCACCCACGACTCTCTATGTCAAACCATTCAAAAGTTATGGCAGAAAATCGGGACAACCAATCAGAAGAAGGGGCGGGGCTAATTCAGGCCAATGAAGGTCAAGGACTCAATACCGAGTCCAATGACACCACCCACGACTCTTTATGTCAAACCATTCAAAAGTTATGGCAGAGAAAAGTATTCTAGTGGGCGCTGTTGAGCCGTTAGGCCACGCCCATTAATGCAAATCATTAAATATCAAATTTATCGCCAGGCCTGGCTTGCATGCAAAATTTGGTGACTTTTGGAGAACTATCAAATATGGACCAATCAGATGAAGGGGACGAGCGCTTTTTCGCGTCTAGCGTCGCCACGGTAACACTTTTGAAAGAGAGAAGTAATGTGCGTCGTCACAGGACAGAGACGAACATTTTGATGTAAAAAAAACACAAAAATTGCTGACAAAAATTTCGGCATATTGCCAGGCTAGAACTCCCAACCTCTGGAACCAAAGACCGCAATAATCTGGCTGGGCTAAGTCTGAGCTATTCCTTTCATTTGACCTACTGGGTTAGGACAGACCAACATAGCGATAAAATGTCTGGAACTTTTTTTTCCTAATTTTTTAAATATTTGTAAGTTATAAATATTAGTAAAACCCTACTATTTTAATTATTACTTTTTTTGTAACCATTCTGCCAAGGTTGTAACCGGGCTGAGCCGGGAATATTTCTGAGGTCACCACATTACAACAGCGGATTGGTCGGGGGCGGGGCCGTCTTCACCCTACTCGCCACTGATTGGTCGGGGGGCGGGGCCGTCATCACCCTACTCGCCACTGATTGGTCGGGGGGCGGGGCCGTCATCACCATACTCGCCACTGATTGGTCGGGGGGCGGGGCCGTCATCACCCTACTCGCCACTGATTGGTCGGGGGGCGGGGCCGTCATCACCCTACTCGCCACAGATTGGTCGGGGGGCGGGGCCGGCAGACGTTTGAATCAGGAAGCGGGAGTCAGCGCGAGAGCGACTGGCGGCTCGCAGCGATTTTATTATAAAAAAAGGACAACCAATCAGAAGAAGGGGCGGGGCTAATTCAGGCCAATGAAGGTAAAGGACTCCATAAAGAATCTGATGACACCACCCACGACTCTCTATGTCAAACCATTCAAAAGTTATAGCAGAAAATCGGGACAACCAATCAGAAGAAGGGGCGGGGCTAATTAAGGCCAACGAAGCTTAAGGACTCATTACAGAGTCCCATGACACCACCCACGACTCTCTATGTGAAACCATTCAAAAGTTATGGCAGAGAAAAGTATTCTAGGGGGCGCTGTTGAGCCGTTAGGCCACGCCCATTAATGCAAACCATGAAATATCAAATGTATCGCCAGGCCTGGCTTGCATGCCAAATTTGGTGACTTTTGGGGAACTATCAAATATGGACCAATCAGATGAAGGGGGGGCACGCTTGTTGGCGTCTAGCGTCGCCACGGTAACACTTTTGAAAGAGAAAAGTAATGCGTGTAGTCGCAGGATAGAGACGCACATTTTGATGTATAACACATCTGGGTTCATGTTACGGTTCGGGCCGTATTAATTCTCGAAGGAATGGCATATATTGCTCCAAAATTACGTGATTCATTCAGAATGTTCAAAATGGCCGACTTCCTGTTCGGTTTCGACCATGGTGCTAAGAGACTTTTCTGTAAGTTGCAACATGATACAGGTGTGTACCGACTTTCGTTCATGTACGTCAAACCGTATTATGGGGCTTGAGGCGCAAAGTTTTTTCTGTCTGAACCAATCAGATGAAGGGTGGGCGCGCTTTTTGGCGTCTAGCGTCGCCACGGTAACGCTTTTGAGAGAGAAAAGTAATGCGTGGTGTCGGAGGATGGAGACGCACATTTTGATGTATAACACACCTGGGTGCTCGTTACGGTTCGGGCCGTATTAACTGCCGAAGGAATGGCATAAATTTCGCCAAAATGACACAATTAATTCAAAATGGCCGACATCCTGTTCGGTTTCGGGCATGACGCCAAGAGACTTTTCTTTAAGTTACGTCATGATACAGGCGTGTACCGATTTTCGTGCATGTACGTCAAACCGTATCGTGGGGCTTGAGGCACAAAGTTTTCAAGGGGGCGCTGTTGAGCTATTTTGCCACGCCCATTAATGCAAACCATTAAATATCAAATTTTTCGCCAGGCCTGGTTTGGGTGCAAAATTTGGTGACTTTTTGGGCACGTTTAGGGGGGCAAAAAGGCCCTCCTTTCGTCAGAAAAATAATAAGAATAATAATAAAAAAAATACAAATAATTCCTACAGATACAATAGGGCCTTCGCACTGAAGGTGCTCGGGCCCTAATAAAAAAAATACAAATAATTCCTACAGATACAATAGGGCCTTCGCACTGAAGGTGCTCGGGCCCTAATAATAAAAAAAATACAAATAATTCCTACAGATACAATAGGGCCTTCGCACTGAAGGTGCTCGGGCCCTAATAATAAAAAAAATACAAATAATTCCTACAGATACAATAGGGCCTTCGCACTGAAGGTGCTCGGGCCCTAATAACGCGAAGAATTCCTACAGATACAATAGGGCCTTCGCACTGAAGGTGCTCGGGCCCTAATAATAATTAAAGCTGCAAGCAGCGATGAACGGGCCCTCGCACTCACGTCCACCGCCCCCCATAAGCATATCAGAAATGACACCACCCACGACTCTCTATGTCAAACCATTCAAAAGATATAGCAGAAAAAAGGAACAACCAATCAGAGGAAGGGGCGGGGCTAATTCAGGCCAATGAAGGTCAAGGACTCATTACAGAGTCCCATGACACCACCCACAACTTCCTATGTCAAACCATTCAAAAGTTATGGCAGAGAAAAGTATTCTAGGGGGCGCTGTTGAGCCGTTAGGCCACGCCCATTAATGCAAACAATTAAATATCAAATGTATCACCAGGCCTGGCTTGCATGCAAAATTTGGTGACTTTTGGAGAACTATCAAATATGGACCAATCAGATGAAGGGGACGAGCGCTTTTTCACGTCTAGCGTCGCCACGGTAACACTTTTGAAAGAGAAAAGTAATGTGCGTCGTCGCAGGAAAGAGACGCACATCTTGATGTAAAAAAAACACAAAATTTGCTTACAAAAATTTCAGCATCCTGCCAGGCTCGAACTCCCAACCACCGGCACCAAAGATCGCAATGATCTGGTTGAGCTATATCTCAGCTGATACCTCACTTTGACTTACTGGCTTAGGACAGACCAAGATAGCGATATAATGTCTGGAACTTTTTTTTCCTAATTTTTTAAATATTTGTAAGGTATAAATATTAGTAAAACACTACTATTTTATTATTACTTTTTCTGTAACCATACTACGGAGGTTCTAACCGGGCTGAGCACGGGACTATTTCTAACGTCACCACATTACAACAGCTGATTGGTCGGGGGGCGGGGCCGTCATCACCCTACTCGCCACTGATTGGTCGGGGGGCGGGGCCGTCATCACCCTACTCGCCACTGATTGGTCGGGGGGCGGGGCCGGCAGACGTTTGAACCAGGAAGCGGGAGTCAAACCATTAAAAAGTTATAGCAGAAAAAAGGGACAACCAATCAGAAGAAGGGGCGGGGCTAATTAAGGCCAACGAAGCTTAAGGACTCATTACTGAGTCCCATGACACCACCCACAACTTCCTATGTCAAACCATTCAAAAGTTATGGCAGAGAAAAGTATTCTAGGGGGCGCTGTTGAGCCGTTAGGCCACGCCCATTAATGCAAACCATTAAATATCAAATGTATCGCCAAGTCTGACTTGCATGCAAAATTTGATTACTTTTGGAGAACTATCAAATATGGACCAATCAGATGAAGGGGACGAGCGCTTTTTCACGTCTAGCGTCGCCACGGTAACACTTTTGAAAGAGAAAAGTAATGTGCGTCGTCGCAGGAAAGAGACGCACATATTGATGTAAAAAAAACACAAAATTTGCTTACAACGATTTCAGCATACTGCCAGGCTCAAACTCCCAACCACCGGCATGAAAGACCGCAATGATCTGGTTGAGCTATATCTCAGCTGATACCACACTTTGACTTACTGGCTTAGGACAGACCAAGATAGCGATATAATGTCTGGAACTTTTTTTTCCTAATTTTTTAAATATTTGTAAGGTATAAATATTAGTAAAACACTACTATTTTATTATTACTTTTTCTGTAACCATTCTACGGAGGTTCTAACCGGGCTGAGCACGGGACTATTTCTAACGTCACCACATTACAACAGCTGATTGGTCGGGGGGCGGGGCCGTCATCACCCTACTCGCCACTGATTGGTCGGGGGGCGGGGCCGTCATCACCCTACTCGCCACTGATTGGTCGGGGGGCGGGGCCGGCAGACGTTTGAATCAGGAAGCGGGAGTCAAACCATTAAAAAGTTATAGCAGAAAAAAGGGACAACCAATCAGAAGAAGGGGCGGGGCTAATTAAGGCCAACGAAGCTTAAGGACTCATTACTGAGTCCCATGACACCACCCACAACTTCCTATGTCAAACCATTCAAAAGTTATGGCAGATAAAAGTATTCTAGGGGGCGCTGTTGAGCCGTTAGGCCACGCCCATTAATGCAAACCATGAAATATCAAATGTATCGCCAAGTCTGACTTGCATGCAAAATTTGATTACTTTTGGAGAACTATCAAATATGGACCAATCAGATGAAGGGGGGGCGCGCCTTTTGGCGTCTAGCGTTGCCACGGTAACACTTTTGAAAGAGAAAAGTAATGCGTGTAGTCCCAGGATGGAGACGCACATTTTGATGTATAACACACCTGGGTGCACATTACGGTTCGGGCCGTATTAATTGCCGAAGGAATGGCATAAATTGCGCCAAAATTACACAATTAATTCAAAATGGCCGACTTCCTGTTCGGTTTCGGCCATGGCTCCAAGAGACTTTTCTTGAAGTTGTGCCATGATACAGGTGTGTAGCGATTTTCGTGCATGTACGTCAAACCGTATCGAGGGGCTTGAGGCACAAAGTTTTCCGGGGGGCGCTGTTGAGCCATTTTGCCACGCCCATTAATGCAAACCATGAAATATCAAATTTATCGCCAGGCCCTGCTTGCATGCCAAATTTGGTGCCTTTTGGGGAACTATCAAATATGGACCAATCAGATGAAGGGGGGGCACGCTTGTTGGCGTCTAGCGTCGCCACGGTAACACTTTTGAAAGAGAAAAGTAATGCGCGTAGTCGCAGGATAGAGACGCACATTTTGATGTATAACACATCTGGGTTCATGATACGGTTCGGGCCGTATTAATTCTCGAAGGAATGGCATATATTGCTCCAAAATTACGTGATTCATTCAGAATGTTCAAAATGGCCGACTTCCTGTTCGGTTTCGACCATGGTGCTAAGAGACTTTTCTGTAAGTTGCAACATGATACAGGTGTGTACTGACTTTCGTTCATGTACGTCAAACCGTATTATGGGGCTTGAGGCGCAAAGTTTTTTCTGTCTGAACCAATCAGATGAAGGGTGGGCGCGCTTTTTGGCGTCTAGCGTCGCCACGGTAACGCTTTTGAGAGAGAAAAGTAATGCGTGGTGTCGGAGGATGGAGACGCACATTTTGATGTATAACACACCTGGGTGCTCGTTACGGTTCAGGCCGTATTAACTGCCGAAGGAATGGCATAAATTTCGCCAAAATGACACGACTAATTCAAAATGGCCGACATCCTGTTCGGTTTCGGGCATGACGCCAAGAGACTTTTCTTTAAGTTACGTCATGATACAGGCGTGTACCGATTTTCGTGCATGTACGTCAAACCGTATCGTGGGGCTTGAGGCACAAAGTTTTCCGGGGGGCGCTGTTGAGCCATTTTGACACGCCCATTAATGCAAACCATTAAATATCAAATTTTTCGCCAGGCCTGGCTTGGGTGCAAAATTTGGTGACTTTTTGGGCACGTTTAGGGGGGCAAAAAAGCCCTCCTTTCGTCAGAAAAATAATAATAATTAAAGCTGCAAGCAGCGATGAACGGGCCCTCGCACTCACGTCCACCGACCCCATAAGCATATCAGAAATGACACCACCCACGACTCTCTATGTCAAACCATTCAAAAGTTATAGCAGAAAAAAGGAACAACCAATCAGAAGAAGGGGCGGGGCTAATTCAGGCCAATGAAGGTCAAGGACTCCATACAGAGTCTGATGACACCACCCACGACTCTCTATGTCAAACCATTCAAAAGTTATGGCAGAAAATCGGGACAACCAATCAGAAGAAGGGGCGGGGCTAATTCAGGCCAATTATGGTCAAGGACTCAATACCGAGTCCCATGACACCACCCACGACTCTTTATGTCAAACCATTCAAAAGTTATGGCAGAGAAAAGTATTCTAGGGGGCGCTGTTGAGCCGTTAGGCCACGCCCATTAATGCAAACCATGAAATATCAAATTTATCACCAGGCCTGGCTTGCATGCAAAATTTGGTGACTTTTGGAGAACTATCAAATATGTACCAATCAGATGAAGGGGACGCGCGCTTTTTCGCGTCTAGCGTCGCCACGGTAACATTTTTGAAAGAGAAAAGTAATGTGCGTCGTCGCAGGACAGAGACGCACATTTTGATGTAAAAAAAACACAAAAATTGCTGACAAAAAATGTCATCATAGGTACAGCCAGGCTCGAACTCTCAACTTCTGGCACCAAAGACCACAATGCTGTGGCTGAGCTATGTCTCAGCTATCCCTTTCACTTCGACTTACTGCCTTAAGAGAGACCAACATAGCGATAAAATGTCTGGAAATTTTTTTTCCTAATTTTTTAAATATTTGTAAGGTATAAATATTAGTAAAACACTACTATTTTTATTACTTTTTCTGTAACCATTCTACCGAGGTTCTAACCGGGCTGAGCACGGGTCTATTTCTGATGTCACCATATTACAGGGAGCTGATTGGTCGGGGAGCGGGTCGTCATCACCCTACTCGCCACTGATTGGTCGGGGAGCGGGGCCGTCATCACCCTACTCGCCACTGATTGGTTGGGGGGCGGGGCCGTCATCACCCTACTCGCCACTGATTGGTCGGGGGCGGGGTCGTCATCACCCTACTCGCCACTGATTTGTCGGGGGCGGGGCCGTCATCACCCTACTCGCCACTGATTGGTCGGGGGGCGGGGCCAGCAGACGTTTGAATCAGGAAGAGGGACTCTCTATGTCAAACCATTCCAAAGTTATAGCAGAAAATCGGGACAACCAATCAGAAGAAGGGGCGGGGCTAATTAAGGCCAACGAAGCTTAAGGACTCATTACAGAGTCCCATGACACCACCCGCGACTTCCTATGTCAAACCATTAAAAAGTTATAACAGAATAAAGGGACAACCAATCAGAAGAAGGGGCGGGGCTAATTCAGGCCAATGAAGGTCAAGGAGTCCATAAATAATCTGATGACACCACCCACGACTCTCTATGTCAAACCATTCCAAAGTTATAGCAGAAAATCGGGACAACCAATCAGAAGAAGGGGCGGGGCTAATTAAGGCCAACGAAGCTTAAGGACTCATTACAGAGTCCCATGACAACACCCACGACTTCCTATGTCAAACCATTCAAAAGTTATGGCAGACAAAAGTATTCTAGGGGGCGCTGTTGAGCCGTTAGGCCACGCCCATTAATGCAAACCATGAAATATCAAATTTATCGCCAAGTCTGTGTTGCATGCAAAATTTGGTGACTTTTGGGGAACTATCAAATATGGACCAATCAGATGAAGGGGGGTGCGCTTGTTGGCGTCTAGCGTCGCCACGGTAACACTTTCGAAAGAGAAAAGTAATGCGTGTAGTCGCAGGATGGAGACACATATTTTGATGTATAACACATCTGTGTTCACGTTACGGTTCGGGCTGAATTAATTCTCGAAGGAATGGCATAAATTTCGCCAAAATGACACAATTTATTCAAAATAGCCGACATCCTGTTCGGTTTCGGCCATGGCTCCAAGAGACTTTTCTTTAAGTTGTGCCATGATACAGGTGTGTACCGATTTTCGTGCATGTACGTGAAACCGTATTGTGGGGCTTGAGGCACAAAATTTTCCGGGGGGCGCTGTTGAGCCATTTTGCCACGCCCATTAATGCAAACCATGAAATATCAAATTTATCGCCAGGCATGGCTTGCATGCCAAATTTGGTGCCTTTTGGGGAACTATCAAATATGGACCAATCAGATGAAGGGGGGGTGCGCTTGTTGGCGTCTAGCGTCGCCACGGTAACACTTTCGAAAGAGAAAAGTAATGCGTGTAGTCGCAGGATGGAGACGCACATTTTGATGTATAACACATCTGGGTTCACGATACGGTTCGGGCTGAATTAACTCTCGAAGGAATGGCATATATTGCTCCAAAATTACGCAATTAATTCAGAATGTTCAAAATGGCCGACTTCCTGTTCGGTTTCGGCAATGGCGCCAAGAGACTTTTCTTTTAGTTGCGACATGATACAGGTGTGTACCGATTTTCGTTCATGTACGTCAAACCGTATTATGGGGCTTGAGGCACAAAGTTTTTTCTGTCGAACCAATCAGATGAAGGGTGGGCGCGCTTTTTGGCGTCTAGCGCCGCCACGGTAACGCTTTTGAAAGAGAAAAGTAATGCGTGTTGTCGCAGGATGGAGACGCACATTTTGATGTATAACACACTTGGGGGCACGTTACGGTTCGGGCTGAATTAACTTTCGAAGGAATGGCATAAATTTCGCCAAAATGACACGACTAATTCAAAATGGCCGACATCCTGTTCGGTTTCGGGCATGACCCCAAGAGACTTTTGTTTAAGTTGTCCCATGATACAGGTGTGTACCGATTTTCGTGCATGTACGTCAAACCGTATCGTGGGGCTTGAGGCACAAAGTTTTCAAGGGGGCGCTGTTGAGCCATTTTGCCACGCCCATTAATGCAAACCTTTAAATATCAAATTTTTCGCCAGGCCTGACTAGGGTGCAAAATTTGGTGACTTTTTGGGCAGGTTAAGGGGGGCAAAAAGGCCTTCACTTTGTCAGGAAAATAATAATAATAATTAAAGCTGCAAGCAGCGATGAACGGGCCCTCGCACTCACGTCAACCGCCCCCCATAAGCATATCAGAAATGACACCACCCACGACTCTCTATGTCAAACCCTTCGAAAGTTATAGCAGAAAAAAGGGACGACCAGTCAGAAGAAGGGGCGGGGCTAATTCAGGGCAAAGAAGATCAAGGACTCATTACAGAGTCCCATGACACCACCCACGACTCTCTATGTCAAAACATTCAAAAGTTATAGCAGAAAATAGGGACAACCAATCAGAAAAAGGGACTGGGCTAATTGTCACCAATTATGGTCAAGGACTCAATGCCGAGTCCCATGACACCACCCACAACTCTTTATGTCAAACCTTTCAAAAGTTATGGCAGAGAAAAGTATTCTAGGGGGCGCTGTTGAGCCGTGAGGACACGCCCATTAATGCAAACCATGAAAAAAAAAATCTGATCACTCAAATGAACGACGATCATACAGTACAGCTGTATCTCATGGTCCAGAATGTATGATATTATATTAATCTATTATACCATATTATATTACATGTTGTTATTTCATATTAGCGTACCCAGTAATATAGCATATTGTATTATTGCATTGTATGTTGCTTCATTTCATATATTTTTGACTGTATTATGTTGTAAAATTATATATCATAGCGATTGCATTATTATATAATTTCAATTTATAACACTAATATACAATTCCTCACACACACACTCCTTCCAAATGTTTCTTTTTTTTCTCCATTAAGACAATTGTATGCTGTCATCCGTTATGTTTTTTGTTTTTAAGCTTGTTATGTCTGTTATTCAAATATATTAATACATTCATTAATATGCTATACTGTATTTTGTATTGTGTATATTGTGTGTGTGTGTGTGTGTGTGTGTGTGTATATATATATATATATATATATATATATATATATATATATATATATATATATATATATATATATATATATATATATGTGTGTGTGTGTGTGTGTGTGTGTATACCTGAAGTGTGACTACCTGCAGAACGTATTTTAGCATGAAAGCTTGCATATTAAACGTACATCAAGCATCCTGTATCATAGCTACATGTCTGCCGTTTGTAACAAAGCAAACCGCGTGAAAATCGGTTGAAAATCAAGTGAGTTATAGTTATTTTACTTATGCAGACACCTCCTTCCACAATAGAAGTGAACGCTCTAGAGTTAAAGCGATACCGATCCAAGATGGCGGCCACGCCCGACGTTCTCAGGCAGTCAATGCGGCGCCTCGACCAAGATGGCGACCGCGCTGAACATCAGCCCCTCCCCCCGCGGGAGCTGCGCGCGCAAACTCCACTCAAATTCAAAAGTTATGGCAGAAAATCGGGACAACCAATCAGAAGAAGGGGAAAGAGAAAAGTAATGTGCGTCGTCACAGGACAGAGACGAACATTTTGATGTAAAAAAACCACAAAAATTGCTGACAAAAATTTTGGCATATCAAGCCAGGCTTGAACTCTCGACCTCTGGCAGCAAAGACCGCAATAACCTGGCTGAGCTAAGTCTCAGCTATTCTTTTTATTTGACCTACTGGCTTAGGACAGACCAACATAGCGATAAAATGTCTGGAACTTTTTTTTTCCTAATTTTTTAAATATTTGTAAGTTATAAATATTAGTAAAACCCTACTATTTAAATTATTACTTTTTCTGTAACCATTCTGCCAAGGTTGTAACCGGGCTGAGCCGGGAATATTTCTGAAGTCGCCACATTACAGGGAGCTGATTGGTCGGGGGGCGGGGCCGTCATCACCCTACTCGCCACTGATTGGTCGGGGGGCGGCGCCGTCATCACCCTACTCGCCACTGATTGGTCGGGGAGCGGGGCCGCCATCACCCTACTCGCCACTGATTGGTCAGGGGGCGGGGCCGGCAGACGTTTGAATCAGGAAGCGGGAGTCAGCGCGAGAGCGACTGGCGGCTCGCGGCAATTTTATTATAAAAAAAGGACAACCAATCAGAAGAAGGGGCGGGGCTAATTCAGGCCAATGAAGGTCAAGGACTCCATAAAGAATCTGATGACACCACCCACGACTTTCTATGTCAAACCATTCAAAAGTTATAGCAGAAAATCGGGACAACCAATCAGAAGAAGGGGCGGGGCTAATTAAGGCCAACGAAGCTTAAGGACTCATTACAGAGTCCCATGACACCACCCACAACTCTCTATGTGAAACCATTCAAAAGTTATGGCAGAGAAAAGTATTCTAGGGGGCGCTGTTGAGCCGTTAGGCCACGCCCATTAATGGAAACCATGAAATATCACATTTATCGCCAGGCCTGGCTTGCATGCAAATTTTGGTGACTTTTGGAGAACTATCAAATATGGACCAATCAGATGAAGGGTGGGTGCGCTTTTTCGCGTCTAGCGTCGCCACGGTAACACTTTTGAAAGAGAAAAGTAATGCGTGGTGTCGCACGATGGAGACGCACATTTTGGTGTATAACACACCTGGGTGCACGTTACGGTTCGGGCTGAATTAACTGCCGAAGGAATGGCATAAATTGCGCCAAAATTACACAATTAATTCAAAATGGCTGACTTCCTGTTCGGTTTCGGCCATGGCTCCAAGAGACTTTTCTTTAAGTTGCGACATGATACAGGTGTGTATCGATTTTCGTGCATGTACGTCAAACCGTATTGTGGGGCTTGAGGCACAAAGTTTTCCGGGGGGCGCTGTTGAGCCATTTTGCCACGCCCATTAATGCAAACCATGAAATATCAAATTTATCGCCAGGCCTGGCTTGCATGCCAAATTTGGTACTTTTTGGGGAACTATCAAATATGGACCAATCAGATGAAGGGGGGGTGCGCTTGTTGGCGTCTAGCGTCACTACGGTAACACTTTCGAAAGAGAAAAGTAATGCGTGTAGTCGCAGGATGGAGACGCACATTTTGATGTATAACACATCTGGGTTAACGATACGGTTCGGGCTGAATTAACTCTCGAAGGAATGGCATATATTGCTCCAAAATTACGCAATTAATTCAGAATGTTCAAAATGGCCGACTTCCTGTTCGGTTTCGGCCATGGCGCCAAGAGACTTTTCTTTTAGTTGCGACATGATACAGGAGTGTACCGATTTTCGTTCATGTACGTCAAACCGTATTATGGGGCTTGAGGCACAAAGTTTTTTCTGTTGAACCAATCAGATGAAGGGTGGGCGCGCTTTTTGGCGTCTAGCGCCGCCACGGTAACGCTTTTGAAAGAGAAAAGTAATGCGTGTTGTCGCAGGATGGAGACGCACATTTTGATGTATAACACACTTGGGGGCACGTTACGGTTCGGGCTGAATTAACTTTCGAAGGAATGGCATAAATTTCGCCAAAATGACACGACTAATTCAAAATGGCCGACATCCTGTTCGGTTTCGGGCATGACCCCAAGAGACTTTTGTTTAAGTTGTCCCATGATACAGGTGTGTACTGATTTTCGTGCATGTACGTCAAATCGTATCGTGGGGCTTGAGGCACAAAGTTTTCTGGGGGGCGCTGTTGAGCCATTTTGCCACGCCCATTAATGCAAACCTTTAAATATCAAATTTTTCGCCAGGCCTGACTAGGGTGCAAAATTTGGTGACTTTTTGGGCATGTTAAGGGGGGCAAAAAGGCCTTCACTTTGTCAGGAAAATAATAATAATAATAATTAAAGCTGCAAGCAGCGATGAACGGGCCCTCGCACTCACGTCCACCGCCCCCCATAAGCATATCAGAAATGACACCACCCACGACTCTCTATGTCAACCCATTCAAAAGTTATAGCAGAAAAAAGGAACAACCAATCAGAGGAAGGGGCGGGGCTAATTCAGGCCAATGAAGGTCAAGGACTCATTACAGAGTCCCATGACACCACCCACAACTTCCTATGTCAAACCATTCAAAAGTTATGGCAGAGAAAAGTATTCTAGGGGGCGCTGTTGAGCCGTTAGGCCACGCCCATTAATGCAAACCATTAAATATCAAATGTATCACCAGGCCTGGCTTGCATGCAAAATTTGGTGACTTTTGGAGAACTATCAAATATGGACCAATCAGATGAAGGGGACGAGCGCTTTTTCACGTCTAGCGTCGCCACGGTAACACTTTTGAAAGAGAAAAGTAATGTGCGTCGTCGCAGGAAAGAGACGCACATCTTGATGTAAAAAAAACACAAAATTTGCTTACAAAAATGTCAGCATCCTGCCAGGCTCGAACTCCCAACCACCGGCACCAAAGATCGCAATGATCTGGTTGAGCTACATCTCAGCTGATACCTCACTTTGACTTACTGGCTTAGGAGAGACCAAGATAGCGATATAATGTCTGGAACTTTTTTTTCCTAATTTTTTAAATATTTGTAAGGTATAAATATTAGTAAAACACTACTATTTTATTATTACTTTTATATAGCTACATGTCTGCCGTTTGTAACAAAGCAAACCGCGTGAAAATCGGTTGAAAATCAAGTGAGTTATAGTTATTTTACTTATGCAGACACCTCCTTCCACAATAGAAGTGAACGCTCTAGAGTTAAAGCGATACCGATCCAAGATGGCGGCCACGCCCGACGTTCTCAGGCAGTCAATGCGGCGCCTCGACCAAGATGGCGGCCGCGCTGAACATCAGCCCCTCCCCCCGCGGGAGCTGCGCGCGCAAACTCCACTCAAATTCAAAAGTTATGGCAGAAAATCGGGACAACCAATCAGAAGAAGGGGAAAGAGAAAAGTAATGTGCGTCGTCACAGGACAGAGACGAACATTTTGATGTAAAAAAAACACAAAAATTGCTGACAAAAATTTTGGCATATCAAGCCAGGCTTGAACTCTAGACCTCTGGCAGCAAAGACCGCAATAATCTGGCTGAGCTAAGTCTCAGCTATTCCTTTCATTTGACCTACTGGCTTAGGACAGACCAACATAGCGATAAAATGTCTGGAACTTTTTTTTCCTAATTTTTTAAATATTTGTAAGTTATAAATATTAGTAAAACCCTACTATTTAAATTATTACTTTTTCTGTAACCATTCTGCCAAGGTTGTAACCGGGCTGAGCCGGGAATATTTCTGAAGTCACCACATTACAGGCAGCTGATTGGTCGGGGGGCGGGGCCGTCATCACCCTACACGCCACTGATTGGTCGGGGGGCGGGGCCGTCATCACCCTACTCGCCACTGATTGGTCGGGGGGCGGGGCCGGCAGACGTTTGAATCAGGAAGCGGGAGTCAGCGCGAGAGCGACTGGCGGCTCGCGGCAATTTTATTATAAAAAAAGGACAACCAATCAGAAGAAGGGGCGGGGCTAATTCAGGCCAATGAAGTTCAAGGACTCCATAAAGAATCTGATGACACCACCCACGACTCTCTATGTCAAACCATTCATAAGTTATAGCAGAAAATCGGGACAACCAATCAGAAGAAGGGGCGGGGCTAATTAAGGCCAACGAAGCTTAAGGACTCATTACAGAGTCCCATGACACCACCCGCGACTTCCTATGTCAAACCATTAAAAAGTTATAACAGAATAAAGGGACAACCAATCAGAAGAAGGGGCGGGGCTAATTCAGGCCAATGAAGGTCAAGGAGTCCATAAATAATCTGATGACACCACCCACGACTCTCTATGTCAAACCATTCCAAAGTTATAGCAGAAAATCGGGACAACCAATCAGAAGAAGGGGCGGGGCTAATTAAGGCCAACGAAGCTTAAGGACTCATTACAGAGTCCCATGACAACACCCACGACTTCCTATGTCAAACCATTCAAAAGTTATGGCAGACAAAAGTATTCTAGGGGGCGCTGTTGAGCCGTTAGGCCACGCCCATTAATGCAAACCATGAAATATCAAATTTATCGCCAAGTCTGTGTTGCATGCAAAATTTGGTGACTTTTGGGGAACTATCAAATATGGACCAATCAGATGAAGGGGGGTGCGCTTGTTGGCGTCTAGCGTCGCCACGGTAACACTTTCGAAAGAGAAAAGTAATGCGTGTAGTCGCAGGATGGAGACACATATTTTGATGTATAACACATCTGTGTTCACGTTACGGTTCGGGCTGAATTAATTCTCGAAGGAATGGCATAAATTTCGCCAAAATGACACAATTTATTCAAAATAGCCGACATCCTGTTCGGTTTCGGCCATGGCTCCAAGAGACTTTTCTTTAAGTTGTGCCATGATACAGGTGTGTACCGATTTTCGTGCATGTACGTGAAACCGTATTGTGGGGCTTGAGGCACAAAATTTTCCGGGGGGCGCTGTTGAGCCATTTTGCCACGCCCATTAATGCAAACCATGAAATATCAAATTTATCGCCAGGCATGGCTTGCATGCCAAATTTGGTGCCTTTTGGGGAACTATCAAATATGGACCAATCAGATGAAGGGGGGGTGCGCTTGTTGGCGTCTAGCGTCGCCACGGTAACACTTTCGAAAGAGAAAAGTAATGCGTGTAGTCGCAGGATGGAGACGCACATTTTGATGTATAACACATCTGGGTTCACGATACGGTTCGGGCTGAATTAACTCTCGAAGGAATGGCATATATTGCTCCAAAATTACGCAATTAATTCAGAATGTTCAAAATGGCCGACTTCCTGTTCGGTTTCGGCAATGGCGCCAAGAGACTTTTCTTTTAGTTGCGACATGATACAGGTGTGTACCGATTTTCGTTCATGTACGTCAAACCGTATTATGGGGCTTGAGGCACAAAGTTTTTTCTGTCGAACCAATCAGATGAAGGGTGGGCGCGCTTTTTGGCGTCTAGCGCCGCCACGGTAACGCTTTTGAAAGAGAAAAGTAATGCGTGTTGTCGCAGGATGGAGACGCACATTTTGATGTATAACACACTTGGGGGCACGTTACGGTTCGGGCTGAATTAACTTTCGAAGGAATGGCATAAATTTCGCCAAAATGACACGACTAATTCAAAATGGCCGACATCCTGTTCGGTTTCGGGCATGACCCCAAGAGACTTTTGTTTAAGTTGTCCCATGATACAGGTGTGTACCGATTTTCGTGCATGTACGTCAAACCGTATCGTGGGGCTTGAGGCACAAAGTTTTCAAGGGGGCGCTGTTGAGCCATTTTGCCACGCCCATTAATGCAAACCTTTAAATATCAAATTTTTCGCCAGGCCTGACTAGGGTGCAAAATTTGGTGACTTTTTGGGCAGGTTAAGGGGGGCAAAAAGGCCTTCACTTTGTCAGGAAAATAATAATAATAATAATAATAAAAATTCCTGCAAATACAATAGGGCCTTCGCTCTGAAGGTGCTCGGGCCCTAATAATAATAATAATAAAAATTCCTGCAAATACAATAGGGCCTTCGCACTGCAAGTGCTCGGGCCCTAATTAAAGCTGCAAGCAGCAATGAACGGGCCCTCGCACTCACGTCAACCGCCCCCCATAAGCATATCAGAAATGACACCACCCACGACTTCCTATGTCAAACCCTTCAAAAGTTATAGCAGAAAAAAGGGACGACCAGTCAGAAGAAGGGGCGGGGCTAATTCAGGGCAAAGAAGATCAAGGACTCATTACAGAGTCCCATGACACCACCCACGACTCTCTATGTCAAAACATTCAAAAGTTATAGCAGAAAATAGGGACAACCAATCAGAAAAAGGGACTGGGCTAATTGTCACCAATTATGGTCAAGGACTCAATGCCGAGTCCCATGACACCACCCACGACTCTCTATGTCAAACCTTTCAAAAGTTATGGCAGAAAAAAGTATTCTAGGGGGCGCTGTTGAGCCGTGAGGACACGCCCATTAATGCAAACCATGAAAAAAAAAATCAGATCACTCAAATGAACGACGATCATACAGTACAGCTGTATCTCATGGTCCAGAATGTATGATATTATATTAATCTATTATACCATATTATATTACATGTTGTTATTTCATATTAGCGTACCCAGTAATATAGCATATTGTATTATTGCATTGTATGTTGCTTCATTTCATATATTTTTGACTGTATTATATTGTAAAATTATATATCATAGCGATTGCATTATTATATAATTTCAATTTATAACACTAATATACAATTCCTCACACACACACTCCTTCCAAATGTTTCTTTTTTTTCTCCATTATGACAATTGTATGCTGTCATCCGTTATGTTTTTTGTTTTTAAGCTTGTTATGTCTGTTATTCAAATATATTAATACATTCATTAATATGCTATACTGTATTTTGTATTGTGTATATTGTGTGTGTGTGTGTGTGTATATATATATATATATATATATATATATATATATATATATATATATATATATATATATATATATATATATATATATATATATATATATATATATATATATATATATATATATATATATATGTGTGTGTGTGTGTGTGTGTATACCTGAAGTGTGACTACCTGCAGAACGTATTTTAGCATGAAAGCTTGCATATTTAACGTACATCAAGCATCCTGTATCATAGCTACATGTCTGCCGTTTGTAACAAAGCAAACCGCGTGAAAATCGGTTGAAAATCAAGTGAGTTATAGTTATTTTACTTATGCAGACACCTCCTTCCACAATAGAAGTGAACGCTCTAGAGTTAAAGCGATACCGATCCAAGATGGCGGCCACGCCCGACGTTCTCAGGCAGTCAATGCGGCGCCTCGACCAAGATGGCGGCCGCGCTGAACATCAGCCCCTCCCCCCGCGGCAGCTGCGCGCGCAAACTCCACTCAAATTCAAAAGTTATGGCAGAAAATCGGGACAACCAATCAGAAGAAGGGGAAAGAGAAAAGTAATGTGCGTCGTCACAGGACAGAGACGAACATTTTGATGTAAAAAAAACACAAAAATTGCTGACAAAAATTTTGGCATTTCAAGCCAGGCTTGAACTCTCGACCTCTGGCAGCAAAGACCGCAATAATGTGGCTGAGCTAAGTCTCAGCTATTCCTTTCATCTGACCTACTGGCTTAGGACAGACCAACATAGCGATAAAATGTCGGGAACTTTTTTTTCCTAATTTTTTAAATATTTGTAAGTTATAAATATTAGTAAAACCCTACTATTTAAATTATTACTTTTTCTGTAACCATTCTGCCAAGGTTGTAACCGGGCTGAGCCGGGAATATTTCTGAAGTCACCACATTACAGGGAGCTGATTGGTCGGGGGGCGGGGCCGTCATCACCCTACTCGCCACTGATTGGTCGGGGGGCGGGGCCGTCATCACCCTACTCGCCACTGATTGGTCGGGGGCGGGGCCGCCATCACCCTACTCGCCACTGATTGGTCAGGGGGCGGGGCCGGCAGACGTTTGAATAAGGAAGCGGGAGTCAGCGCGAGAGCGACTGGCGGCTCGCGGCAATTTTATTATAAAAAAAGGACAACCAATCAGAAGAAGGGGCGGGGCTAATTCAGGCCAATGAAGTTCAAGGACTCCATAAAGAATCTGATGACACCACCCACGACTCTCTATGTCAAACCATTCAAAAGTTATAGCAGAAAATCGGGACAACCAATCAGAAGAAGGGGCGGGGCTAATTAAGGCCAACGAAGCTTAAGGACTCATTACAGAGTCCCATGACACCACCCACGACTCTCTATGTCAAACCATTCAAAAGTTATGGCAGAGAAAAGTATTCTAGGGGGCGCTGTTGAGCCGTTAGGCCACGCCCATTAATGCAAACCATGAAATATCACATTTATCGCCAGGCCTGGCTTGCATGCAAATTTTGGTGACTTTTGGAGAACTATCAAATATGGACCAATCAGATGAAGGGTGGGTGCGCTTTTTCGCGTCTAGCATCGCCACGGTAACACTTTTGAAAGAGAAAAGTAATGCGTGGTGTCGCACGATGGAGACGCACATTTTGGTGTATAACACACCTGGGTGCACGTTACGGTTCGGGCTGAATTAACTGCCGAAGGAATGGCATAAATTGTGCCAAAATTACACAATTAATTCAAAATGGCTGACTTCCTGTTCGGTTTCGGCCATGGCTCCAAGAGACTTTTCTTTAAGTTGCGACATGATACAGGTGTGTACCGTTTTTCGTGCATGTACGTCAAACCGTATTGTGGGGCTTGAGGCACAAAGTTTTCCGGGGGGCGCTGTTGAGCCATTTTGCCACGCCCATTAATGCAAACCATGAAATATCAAATTTATCGCCAGGCCTGGCTTGCATGCCAAATTTGGTGCCTTTTGGGGTACTATCAAATATGGACCAATCAGATGAAGGGGGGGTGCGCTTGTTGGCGTCTAGCATCGCCACGGTAACACTTTCGAAAGAGAAAAGTAATGCGTGTAGTCGCAGGATGGAGACGCACATTTTGATGTATAACACATCTGGGTTCACGATACGGTTCGGGCTGAATTAACTCTCGAAGGAATGGCATATATTGCTCCAAAATTACGCAATTAATTCAGAATGTTCAAAATGGCCGACTTCCTGTTCGGTTTCGGCCATGGCGCCAAGAGACTTTTCTTTTAGTTGCGACATGATACAGGTGTGTACCGATTTTCGTTCATGTACGTCAAACCGTATTATGGGGCTTGAGGCACAAAGTTTTTTCTGTTGAACCAATCAGATGAAGGGTGGGCGCGCTTTTTGGCGTCTAGCGCCGCCACGGTAACGCTTTTGAAAGAGAAAAGTAATGCGTGTTGTCGCAGGATGGAGACGCACATTTTGATGTATAACACACTTGGGGGCACGTTACGGTTCGGGCTGAATTAACTTTCGAAGGAATGGCATAAATTTCGCCAAAATGACACGACTAATTCAAAATGGCCGACTTCCTGTTCGGTTTCGGGCATGACGCCAAGAGACTTTTCTTTCAGTTGCGCCATGATACAGGTGTGTACCGATTTTCGTGCATGTACGTCAAACCGTATCGTGGGGCTTGAGGCACAAAGTTTTCAAGGGGGCGCTGTTGAGCCAATTTGCCACGCCCATTAATGGAAACCATTAAATATCAAATTTTTCGCCAGGCCTGACTAGGGTGCAAAATTTGGTGACTTTTTGGGCATGTTAAGGGGGGCAAAAAGGCCTTCACTTTGTCAGGAAAATAATAATAATAAAAATTAAAGCTGCAAGCAGCGATGAACGGGCCCTCGCACTCACGGCCACCGCCCCCCATAAGCATATCAGAAATGACACCACCCACGACTTCCTATGTCAAACCATTGAAAAGTTATAGCAGAAAAAAGGGACAACCAATCAGAAGAAGGGGCGGGGCTAATTCAGGCCAATGAAGGTCAAGGACTCCATACAGAATCTGATGACACCACCCACGACTCTCTATGTCAAACCATTCCAAAGTTATAGCAGAAAATCGGGACAACCAATCAGAATAAGGGGCGGGGCTAATTAAGGCCAACGAAGCTTAAGAACTCATTACAGAGTCCCATGACACCACCCACGACTTCCTATGTCAAACCATTCAAAAGTTATAGCAGAAAAAAGGGACAACCAATCAGAAGAAGGGGCGGGGCTAATTCAGGCCAATGAAGGTCAAGGGCTCCATAAAGAATCTGATGACACCACCCACGACTCTCTATGTCAAACCATTCCAAAGTTATAGCAGAAAATCGGGACAACCAATCAGAAGAAGGGGCGGGGCTAATTAAGGCCAACGAAGCTTGAGGACTCATTACAGAGTCCCATGACACCACCCACGACTCTCTATGTCAAACCATTCAAAAGTTATGGCAGAGAAAAGTATTCTAGGGGGCGCTGTTGAGCCGTTAGGCCACGCCCGTTAATGCAAGCCATGAAATATCAAATTTATCGCCAAGCTTGGCTTGCATGCAAAATTTGGTGACTTTTGGAGAACTATCAAATATGGACCAATCAGATGAAGGGGGGTGCGCCTTTTGGCGTCTAGCGTCGCCACGGTAACACTTTTGAAAGAGAAAAGTAATGCGCGTAGTCGCAGGATGGAGACGCACATTTTGATGTATAACACACTTGGGGACACCCTACGGTTCGGGCTGAATTAACTGCAGAAGGAATGGCATAAATTTCGCCAAAATGACACGATTAATTCAAAATGGCCGACATCCTGTTCGGTTTTGGGCATGACCCCAAGAGACTTTTGTTTAAGTTGCGCCATGATACAGGTGTGTACCGATTTTCGTGCATGTACGTCTAACCGTATTGTGGGGCTTGAGGCACAAAGTTTTCAAGGGGGCGCTGTTGAGCCATTTTGCCACGCCCATTAATGCAAACCATTAAATACCAAAGTTTTCGCCAGGCCTGGCTTGGGTGCAAAATTTGGTGCCTTTTGGGGAACTATCAAATATGGACCAATCAGATGAAGGGGGGGTGCGCTTGCTGGCGTCTAGCGTCGCCACGGTAACACTTTTGAAAGAGAAAAGTAATGCGTGTAGTCGCAGGATAGAGACGCACATTTTGATGTATAACACATCTGGGTTCACGATACGGTTCGGGCTGAATTAATTCTCGAAGGAATGGCTCATATTGCTCCAAAATTACGCGATTAATGCAGAATGTTCAAAATGGCCGACTTCCTGTTCGGTTTCGGCCATGGCGCCAAGAGACTTTTCTTTTAGTTGCGACATGATACAGGAGTGTACCGATTTTCGTTCATGTACGTCAAAGCGTATTATGGGGCTTGAGGCGCAAACTTTTTTCTGTCTGAACCAATGAGATGAAGGGTGGGCACGCTTTTTGGCGTCTAGCGTCGCCACGGTAACACTTTTGAAAGAGAAAAGTAATGCGTGGGGTCGGAGGATGGAGACGCACATTTTGATGTATAACACACTTGGGGGAACGTTACGGTTCGGGCTGAATTAACTGCCGAAGGAAGGCATAAATTTCGCCAAAATGACACGATTAATTCAAAATGGCCGACTTCCTGTTCGGTTTCGGCCATGGCTCCAAGAGACTTTTCTTTAAGTTGTCCCATGATACAGGTGTGTACCGATTTTCGTGCATGTACGTCAAACCGTATCGTGGGGCTTGAGGTACAAAGTTTTCAAGGGGGCGCTGTTGAGCCATTTTGCCACGCCCATTAATGCAAACCATTAAATATCAAATTTTTCGCCAGGCCTGACTTGGGTGCAAAATTTGGTGACTTTTTGGGCATGTTAAGGGGGGCAAAAAGGCCATCACTTTGTCAGAAGAAAAAAAAAAATAATAATAAAAATTCCTGCAAATACAATAGGGCCTTCGCACTGAAGGTGCTCGGGCCCTAATTAAAGCTGCAAGCAGCAATGAACGGGCCCTCGCACTCACGGCCACCGCCCCCCATAAGCATATCAGAAACGACACCACCCACGACTTCCTATGTCAAACCATTCAAAAGTTATAGCAGAAAAAAAGGACAACCAATCAGAAGAAGGGGCGGGGCTAATTCAGGCCAATGAAGGTCAAGGACTCCATACAGAATCTGATGACACCACCCACGACTCTCTATGTCAAACCATTCCAAAGTTATAGCAGAAAATCGGGACAACCAATCAGAAGAAGGGGCGGGGCTAATTAAGGCCAACGAAGCTTAAGAACTCATTACAGAGTCCCATGACACCACCCACGGCCTCCTATGTCAAACCATTAAAAAGTTATAGCAGAAAATCGGGACAACCAATCAGAAGAAGGGGCGGGGCTAATTAAGGCCAACGAAGCTTAAGAACTCATTACAGATTCCCATGACACCACCCACGACTTCCTATGTCAAACCATTCAAAAGTTATGGCAGAGAAAAGTATTCTAGGGGGCGCTGTTGAGCCGTTAGGCCACGCCCATTAATGCAAACCATGAAATATCAAATGTATCGCCAGGCCTGGCTTGCATGCAAAATTTGGTGACTATCAAATATGGACCAATCAGATGAAGGGGGGGCGCGCCTTTTGGCGTCTAGCGTCGCCATGGTAACACTTTTGAAAGAGAAAAGTAATGCGTGGTGTCGCAGGATGGAGACGCACATTTTGATGTATAACACTCTTGGGTGCACGTTACGGTTCGGGCCGTATTAATTGCCGAAGGAATGGCATAAATTTAGCCAAAATTACACAATTAATTCAAAATGGCCGACTTCCTGTTCGGTTTCGGCCATGGCTCCAAGAGACTTTTCTTTAAGTTGTGCCATGCTACACGTGTGTAGCGATTTTCGTGCATGTACATCAAACCGTATCGTGGGGCTTGAGGCACAAAGTTTTCCGGGGGGCGCTGTTGAGCCATTTTGCCACGCCCATTAATGCAAACCATGAAATATCAAATTTATCGCCAGGCCTGGCTTGCATGCAAAATTTGGTGCCTTTTGGGGAACTATCAAATATGGACCAATCAGATGAAGGGGGGGCACGCTTGTTGGCGTCTAGCGTCGCCACGGTAACACTTTTGAAAGAGAAAAGTAATGCGCGTAGTCGCAGGATAGAGATGCACATTTTGATGTATAACACATCTGGGTTCATGATACGGTTCGGGCCGTATTAATTCTCGAAGGAATGGCATATATTGCTCCAAAATTACGTGATTAATTCAGAATGTTCAAAATGGCCGACTTCCTGTTCGGTTTCGACCATGGTGCCAAGAGACTTTTCTGTAAGTTGCAACATGATACAGGTGTGTACCGACTTTCGTTCATGTACGTCAAACCGTATTATGGGGCTTGAGGCGCAAAGTTTTTTCTGTCTGAACCAATCAGATGAAGGGTGGGCGCGCTTTTTGGCGTCTAGCGTCGCCATGGTAACGCTTTTGAGAGAGAAAAGTAATGCGTGGTGTCGGAGGATGGAGACGCACATTTTGATGTATAACACACCTGGGTGCTCGTTACGGTTCGGGCCGTATTAACTGCCGAAGGAATGGCATAAATTTCGCCAAAATGACACGACTAATTCAAAATGGCCGACATCCTGTTCGGTTTCGGGCATGACGCCAAGAGACTTTTCTTTAAGTTACGTCATGATACAGGCGTGTACCGATTTTCGTGCATGTACGTCAAACCGTATCGTGGGGCTTGAGGCACAAAGTTTTCCGGGGGGCGCTGTTGAGCCATTTTGCCACGCCCATTAATGCAAACCATTAAATATCAAATTTTTCGCCAGGCCTGGCTTGGGTGCAAAATTTGGTGACTTTTTGGGCACGTTTAGGGGGGCAAAAAGGCCCTCCTTTCGTCAGAAAAATAATAAGAATAATAATTAAAGCTGCAAGCAGCGATGAACGGGCCCTCGCACTCACGGCCACCGCCCCCCATAAGCATATCAGAAATGACACCACCCACGACTCTCTATGTCAAACCATTCAAAAGTTATAGCAGAAAAAAGGGACAACCAATCAGAAGAAGGGGCGGGGCTAATTCAGGCCAATGAAGGTCAAGGACTCCATACAGAGTCTGATGACACCACCCACGACTCTCTATGTCAAACCATTCAAAAGTTATAGCAGAAAAAAGGAACAACCAATCAGAAGAAGGGGCGGGGCTAATTCAGGCCAATGAAGGTCAAGGACTCCATACAGAGTCTGATGACACCACCCACGACTCTCTATGTCAAACCATTCAAAAGTTATGGCAGAAAATCGGGACAACCAATCAGAAGAAGGGGCGGGGCTAATTCAGGCCAATGAAGGTCAAGGACTCAATACCGAGTCCAATGACACCACCCACGACTCTTTATGTCAAACCATTCAAAAGTTATGGCAGAGAAAAGTATTCTAGTGGGCGCTGTTGAGCCGTTAGGCCACGCCCATTAATGCAAATCATTAAATATCAAATTTATCGCCAGGCCTGGCTTGCATGCAAAATTTGGTGACTTTTGGAGAACTATCAAATATGGACCAATCAGATGAAGGGGACGAGCGCTTTTTCGCGTCTAGCGTCGCCACGGTAACACTTTTGAAAGAGAGAAGTAATGTGCGTCGTCACAGGACAGAGACGAACATTTTGATGTAAAAAAAACACAAAAATTGCTGACAAAAATTTCGGCATATTGCCAGGCTAGAACTCCCAACCTCTGGAACCAAAGACCGCAATAATCTGGCTGGGCTAAGTCTGAGCTATTCCTTTCATTTGACCTACTGGGTTAGGACAGACCAACATAGCGATAAAATGTCTGGAACTTTTTTTTCCTAATTTTTTAAATATTTGTAAGTTATAAATATTAGTAAAACCCTACTATTTTAATTATTACTTTTTTTGTAACCATTCTGCCAAGGTTGTAACCGGGCTGAGCCGGGAATATTTCTGAGGTCACCACATTACAACAGCGGATTGGTCGGGGGCGGGGCCGTCTTCACCCTACTCGCCACTGATTGGTCGGGGGGCGGGGCCGTCATCACCCTACTCGCCACTGATTGGTCGGGGGGCGGGGCCGTCATCACCATACTCGCCACTGATTGGTCGGGGGGCGGGGCCGTCATCACCCTACTCGCCACTGATTGGTCGGGGGGCGGGGCCGTCATCACCCTACTCGCCACAGATTGGTCGGGGGGCGGGGCCGGCAGACGTTTGAATCAGGAAGCGGGAGTCAGCGCGAGAGCGACTGGCGGCTCGCAGCGATTTTATTATAAAAAAAGGACAACCAATCAGAAGAAGGGGCGGGGCTAATTCAGGCCAATGAAGGTAAAGGACTCCATAAAGAATCTGATGACACCACCCACGACTCTCTATGTCAAACCATTCAAAAGTTATAGCAGAAAATCGGGACAACCAATCAGAAGAAGGGGCGGGGCTAATTAAGGCCAACGAAGCTTAAGGACTCATTACAGAGTCCCATGACACCACCCACGACTCTCTATGTGAAACCATTCAAAAGTTATGGCAGAGAAAAGTATTCTAGGGGGCGCTGTTGAGCCGTTAGGCCACGCCCATTAATGCAAACCATGAAATATCAAATGTATCGCCAGGCCTGGCTTGCATGCCAAATTTGGTGACTTTTGGGGAACTATCAAATATGGACCAATCAGATGAAGGGGGGGCACGCTTGTTGGCGTCTAGCGTCGCCACGGTAACACTTTTGAAAGAGAAAAGTAATGCGTGTAGTCGCAGGATAGAGACGCACATTTTGATGTATAACACATCTGGGTTCATGTTACGGTTCGGGCCGTATTAATTCTCGAAGGAATGGCATATATTGCTCCAAAATTACGTGATTCATTCAGAATGTTCAAAATGGCCGACTTCCTGTTCGGTTTCGACCATGGTGCTAAGAGACTTTTCTGTAAGTTGCAACATGATACAGGTGTGTACCGACTTTCGTTCATGTACGTCAAACCGTATTATGGGGCTTGAGGCGCAAAGTTTTTTCTGTCTGAACCAATCAGATGAAGGGTGGGCGCGCTTTTTGGCGTCTAGCGTCGCCACGGTAACGCTTTTGAGAGAGAAAAGTAATGCGTGGTGTCGGAGGATGGAGACGCACATTTTGATGTATAACACACCTGGGTGCTCGTTACGGTTCGGGCCGTATTAACTGCCGAAGGAATGGCATAAATTTCGCCAAAATGACACAATTAATTCAAAATGGCCGACATCCTGTTCGGTTTCGGGCATGACGCCAAGAGACTTTTCTTTAAGTTACGTCATGATACAGGCGTGTACCGATTTTCGTGCATGTACGTCAAACCGTATCGTGGGGCTTGAGGCACAAAGTTTTCAAGGGGGCGCTGTTGAGCTATTTTGCCACGCCCATTAATGCAAACCATTAAATATCAAATTTTTCGCCAGGCCTGGTTTGGGTGCAAAATTTGGTGACTTTTTGGGCACGTTTAGGGGGGCAAAAAGGCCCTCCTTTCGTCAGAAAAATAATAAGAATAATAATAAAAAAAATACAAATAATTCCTACAGATACAATAGGGCCTTCGCACTGAAGGTGCTCGGGCCCTAATAAAAAAAATACAAATAATTCCTACAGATACAATAGGGCCTTCGCACTGAAGGTGCTCGGGCCCTAATAATAAAAAAAATACAAATAATTCCTACAGATACAATAGGGCCTTCGCACTGAAGGTGCTCGGGCCCTAATAATAAAAAAAATACAAATAATTCCTACAGATACAATAGGGCCTTCGCACTGAAGGTGCTCGGGCCCTAATAACGCGAAGAATTCCTACAGATACAATAGGGCCTTCGCACTGAAGGTGCTCGGGCCCTAATAATAATTAAAGCTGCAAGCAGCGATGAACGGGCCCTCGCACTCACGTCCACCGCCCCCCATAAGCATATCAGAAATGACACCACCCACGACTCTCTATGTCAAACCATTCAAAAGATATAGCAGAAAAAAGGAACAACCAATCAGAGGAAGGGGCGGGGCTAATTCAGGCCAATGAAGGTCAAGGACTCATTACAGAGTCCCATGACACCACCCACAACTTCCTATGTCAAACCATTCAAAAGTTATGGCAGAGAAAAGTATTCTAGGGGGCGCTGTTGAGCCGTTAGGCCACGCCCATTAATGCAAACAATTAAATATCAAATGTATCACCAGGCCTGGCTTGCATGCAAAATTTGGTGACTTTTGGAGAACTATCAAATATGGACCAATCAGATGAAGGGGACGAGCGCTTTTTCACGTCTAGCGTCGCCACGGTAACACTTTTGAAAGAGAAAAGTAATGTGCGTCGTCGCAGGAAAGAGACGCACATCTTGATGTAAAAAAAACACAAAATTTGCTTACAAAAATTTCAGCATCCTGCCAGGCTCGAACTCCCAACCACCGGCACCAAAGATCGCAATGATCTGGTTGAGCTATATCTCAGCTGATACCTCACTTTGACTTACTGGCTTAGGACAGACCAAGATAGCGATATAATGTCTGGAACTTTTTTTTCCTAATTTTTTAAATATTTGTAAGGTATAAATATTAGTAAAACACTACTATTTTATTATTACTTTTTCTGTAACCATACTACGGAGGTTCTAACCGGGCTGAGCACGGGACTATTTCTAACGTCACCACATTACAACAGCTGATTGGTCGGGGGGCGGGGCCGTCATCACCCTACTCGCCACTGATTGGTCGGGGGGCGGGGCCGTCATCACCCTACTCGCCACTGATTGGTCGGGGGGCGGGGCCGGCAGACGTTTGAACCAGGAAGCGGGAGTCAAACCATTAAAAAGTTATAGCAGAAAAAAGGGACAACCAATCAGAAGAAGGGGCGGGGCTAATTAAGGCCAACGAAGCTTAAGGACTCATTACTGAGTCCCATGACACCACCCACAACTTCCTATGTCAAACCATTCAAAAGTTATGGCAGAGAAAAGTATTCTAGGGGGCGCTGTTGAGCCGTTAGGCCACGCCCATTAATGCAAACCATTAAATATCAAATGTATCGCCAAGTCTGACTTGCATGCAAAATTTGATTACTTTTGGAGAACTATCAAATATGGACCAATCAGATGAAGGGGACGAGCGCTTTTTCACGTCTAGCGTCGCCACGGTAACACTTTTGAAAGAGAAAAGTAATGTGCGTCGTCGCAGGAAAGAGACGCACATATTGATGTAAAAAAAACACAAAATTTGCTTACAACGATTTCAGCATACTGCCAGGCTCAAACTCCCAACCACCGGCATGAAAGACCGCAATGATCTGGTTGAGCTATATCTCAGCTGATACCACACTTTGACTTACTGGCTTAGGACAGACCAAGATAGCGATATAATGTCTGGAACTTTTTTTTCCTAATTTTTTAAATATTTGTAAGGTATAAATATTAGTAAAACACTACTATTTTATTATTACTTTTTCTGTAACCATTCTACGGAGGTTCTAACCGGGCTGAGCACGGGACTATTTCTAACGTCACCACATTACAACAGCTGATTGGTCGGGGGGCGGGGCCGTCATCACCCTACTCGCCACTGATTGGTCGGGGGGCGGGGCCGTCATCACCCTACTCGCCACTGATTGGTCGGGGGGCGGGGCCGGCAGACGTTTGAATCAGGAAGCGGGAGTCAAACCATTAAAAAGTTATAGCAGAAAAAAGGGACAACCAATCAGAAGAAGGGGCGGGGCTAATTAAGGCCAACGAAGCTTAAGGACTCATTACTGAGTCCCATGACACCACCCACAACTTCCTATGTCAAACCATTCAAAAGTTATGGCAGATAAAAGTATTCTAGGGGGCGCTGTTGAGCCGTTAGGCCACGCCCATTAATGCAAACCATGAAATATCAAATGTATCGCCAAGTCTGACTTGCATGCAAAATTTGATTACTTTTGGAGAACTATCAAATATGGACCAATCAGATGAAGGGGGGGCGCGCCTTTTGGCGTCTAGCGTTGCCACGGTAACACTTTTGAAAGAGAAAAGTAATGCGTGTAGTCCCAGGATGGAGACGCACATTTTGATGTATAACACACCTGGGTGCACATTACGGTTCGGGCCGTATTAATTGCCGAAGGAATGGCATAAATTGCGCCAAAATTACACAATTAATTCAAAATGGCCGACTTCCTGTTCGGTTTCGGCCATGGCTCCAAGAGACTTTTCTTGAAGTTGTGCCATGATACAGGTGTGTAGCGATTTTCGTGCATGTACGTCAAACCGTATCGAGGGGCTTGAGGCACAAAGTTTTCCGGGGGGCGCTGTTGAGCCATTTTGCCACGCCCATTAATGCAAACCATGAAATATCAAATTTATCGCCAGGCCCTGCTTGCATGCCAAATTTGGTGCCTTTTGGGGAACTATCAAATATGGACCAATCAGATGAAGGGGGGGCACGCTTGTTGGCGTCTAGCGTCGCCACGGTAACACTTTTGAAAGAGAAAAGTAATGCGCGTAGTCGCAGGATAGAGACGCACATTTTGATGTATAACACATCTGGGTTCATGATACGGTTCGGGCCGTATTAATTCTCGAAGGAATGGCATATATTGCTCCAAAATTACGTGATTCATTCAGAATGTTCAAAATGGCCGACTTCCTGTTCGGTTTCGACCATGGTGCTAAGAGACTTTTCTGTAAGTTGCAACATGATACAGGTGTGTACTGACTTTCGTTCATGTACGTCAAACCGTATTATGGGGCTTGAGGCGCAAAGTTTTTTCTGTCTGAACCAATCAGATGAAGGGTGGGCGCGCTTTTTGGCGTCTAGCGTCGCCACGGTAACGCTTTTGAGAGAGAAAAGTAATGCGTGGTGTCGGAGGATGGAGACGCACATTTTGATGTATAACACACCTGGGTGCTCGTTACGGTTCAGGCCGTATTAACTGCCGAAGGAATGGCATAAATTTCGCCAAAATGACACGACTAATTCAAAATGGCCGACATCCTGTTCGGTTTCGGGCATGACGCCAAGAGACTTTTCTTTAAGTTACGTCATGATACAGGCGTGTACCGATTTTCGTGCATGTACGTCAAACCGTATCGTGGGGCTTGAGGCACAAAGTTTTCCGGGGGGCGCTGTTGAGCCATTTTGACACGCCCATTAATGCAAACCATTAAATATCAAATTTTTCGCCAGGCCTGGCTTGGGTGCAAAATTTGGTGACTTTTTGGGCACGTTTAGGGGGGCAAAAAAGCCCTCCTTTCGTCAGAAAAATAATAATAATTAAAGCTGCAAGCAGCGATGAACGGGCCCTCGCACTCACGTCCACCGACCCCATAAGCATATCAGAAATGACACCACCCACGACTCTCTATGTCAAACCATTCAAAAGTTATAGCAGAAAAAAGGAACAACCAATCAGAAGAAGGGGCGGGGCTAATTCAGGCCAATGAAGGTCAAGGACTCCATACAGAGTCTGATGACACCACCCACGACTCTCTATGTCAAACCATTCAAAAGTTATGGCAGAAAATCGGGACAACCAATCAGAAGAAGGGGCGGGGCTAATTCAGGCCAATTATGGTCAAGGACTCAATACCGAGTCCCATGACACCACCCACGACTCTTTATGTCAAACCATTCAAAAGTTATGGCAGAGAAAAGTATTCTAGGGGGCGCTGTTGAGCCGTTAGGCCACGCCCATTAATGCAAACCATGAAATATCAAATTTATCACCAGGCCTGGCTTGCATGCAAAATTTGGTGACTTTTGGAGAACTATCAAATATGTACCAATCAGATGAAGGGGACGCGCGCTTTTTCGCGTCTAGCGTCGCCACGGTAACATTTTTGAAAGAGAAAAGTAATGTGCGTCGTCGCAGGACAGAGACGCACATTTTGATGTAAAAAAAACACAAAAATTGCTGACAAAAAATGTCATCATAGGTACAGCCAGGCTCGAACTCTCAACTTCTGGCACCAAAGACCACAATGCTGTGGCTGAGCTATGTCTCAGCTATCCCTTTCACTTCGACTTACTGCCTTAAGAGAGACCAACATAGCGATAAAATGTCTGGAAATTTTTTTTCCTAATTTTTTAAATATTTGTAAGGTATAAATATTAGTAAAACACTACTATTTTTATTACTTTTTCTGTAACCATTCTACCGAGGTTCTAACCGGGCTGAGCACGGGTCTATTTCTGATGTCACCATATTACAGGGAGCTGATTGGTCGGGGAGCGGGTCGTCATCACCCTACTCGCCACTGATTGGTCGGGGAGCGGGGCCGTCATCACCCTACTCGCCACTGATTGGTTGGGGGGCGGGGCCGTCATCACCCTACTCGCCACTGATTGGTCGGGGGCGGGGTCGTCATCACCCTACTCGCCACTGATTTGTCGGGGGCGGGGCCGTCATCACCCTACTCGCCACTGATTGGTCGGGGGGCGGGGCCAGCAGACGTTTGAATCAGGAAGAGGGACTCTCTATGTCAAACCATTCCAAAGTTATAGCAGAAAATCGGGACAACCAATCAGAAGAAGGGGCGGGGCTAATTAAGGCCAACGAAGCTTAAGGACTCATTACAGAGTCCCATGACACCACCCGCGACTTCCTATGTCAAACCATTAAAAAGTTATAACAGAATAAAGGGACAACCAATCAGAAGAAGGGGCGGGGCTAATTCAGGCCAATGAAGGTCAAGGAGTCCATAAATAATCTGATGACACCACCCACGACTCTCTATGTCAAACCATTCCAAAGTTATAGCAGAAAATCGGGACAACCAATCAGAAGAAGGGGCGGGGCTAATTAAGGCCAACGAAGCTTAAGGACTCATTACAGAGTCCCATGACAACACCCACGACTTCCTATGTCAAACCATTCAAAAGTTATGGCAGACAAAAGTATTCTAGGGGGCGCTGTTGAGCCGTTAGGCCACGCCCATTAATGCAAACCATGAAATATCAAATTTATCGCCAAGTCTGTGTTGCATGCAAAATTTGGTGACTTTTGGGGAACTATCAAATATGGACCAATCAGATGAAGGGGGGTGCGCTTGTTGGCGTCTAGCGTCGCCACGGTAACACTTTCGAAAGAGAAAAGTAATGCGTGTAGTCGCAGGATGGAGACACATATTTTGATGTATAACACATCTGTGTTCACGTTACGGTTCGGGCTGAATTAATTCTCGAAGGAATGGCATAAATTTCGCCAAAATGACACAATTTATTCAAAATAGCCGACATCCTGTTCGGTTTCGGCCATGGCTCCAAGAGACTTTTCTTTAAGTTGTGCCATGATACAGGTGTGTACCGATTTTCGTGCATGTACGTGAAACCGTATTGTGGGGCTTGAGGCACAAAATTTTCCGGGGGGCGCTGTTGAGCCATTTTGCCACGCCCATTAATGCAAACCATGAAATATCAAATTTATCGCCAGGCATGGCTTGCATGCCAAATTTGGTGCCTTTTGGGGAACTATCAAATATGGACCAATCAGATGAAGGGGGGGTGCGCTTGTTGGCGTCTAGCGTCGCCACGGTAACACTTTCGAAAGAGAAAAGTAATGCGTGTAGTCGCAGGATGGAGACGCACATTTTGATGTATAACACATCTGGGTTCACGATACGGTTCGGGCTGAATTAACTCTCGAAGGAATGGCATATATTGCTCCAAAATTACGCAATTAATTCAGAATGTTCAAAATGGCCGACTTCCTGTTCGGTTTCGGCAATGGCGCCAAGAGACTTTTCTTTTAGTTGCGACATGATACAGGTGTGTACCGATTTTCGTTCATGTACGTCAAACCGTATTATGGGGCTTGAGGCACAAAGTTTTTTCTGTCGAACCAATCAGATGAAGGGTGGGCGCGCTTTTTGGCGTCTAGCGCCGCCACGGTAACGCTTTTGAAAGAGAAAAGTAATGCGTGTTGTCGCAGGATGGAGACGCACATTTTGATGTATAACACACTTGGGGGCACGTTACGGTTCGGGCTGAATTAACTTTCGAAGGAATGGCATAAATTTCGCCAAAATGACACGACTAATTCAAAATGGCCGACATCCTGTTCGGTTTCGGGCATGACCCCAAGAGACTTTTGTTTAAGTTGTCCCATGATACAGGTGTGTACCGATTTTCGTGCATGTACGTCAAACCGTATCGTGGGGCTTGAGGCACAAAGTTTTCAAGGGGGCGCTGTTGAGCCATTTTGCCACGCCCATTAATGCAAACCTTTAAATATCAAATTTTTCGCCAGGCCTGACTAGGGTGCAAAATTTGGTGACTTTTTGGGCAGGTTAAGGGGGGCAAAAAGGCCTTCACTTTGTCAGGAAAATAATAATAATAATTAAAGCTGCAAGCAGCGATGAACGGGCCCTCGCACTCACGTCAACCGCCCCCCATAAGCATATCAGAAATGACACCACCCACGACTCTCTATGTCAAACCCTTCGAAAGTTATAGCAGAAAAAAGGGACGACCAGTCAGAAGAAGGGGCGGGGCTAATTCAGGGCAAAGAAGATCAAGGACTCATTACAGAGTCCCATGACACCACCCACGACTCTCTATGTCAAAACATTCAAAAGTTATAGCAGAAAATAGGGACAACCAATCAGAAAAAGGGACTGGGCTAATTGTCACCAATTATGGTCAAGGACTCAATGCCGAGTCCCATGACACCACCCACAACTCTTTATGTCAAACCTTTCAAAAGTTATGGCAGAGAAAAGTATTCTAGGGGGCGCTGTTGAGCCGTGAGGACACGCCCATTAATGCAAACCATGAAAAAAAAAATCTGATCACTCAAATGAACGACGATCATACAGTACAGCTGTATCTCATGGTCCAGAATGTATGATATTATATTAATCTATTATACCATATTATATTACATGTTGTTATTTCATATTAGCGTACCCAGTAATATAGCATATTGTATTATTGCATTGTATGTTGCTTCATTTCATATATTTTTGACTGTATTATGTTGTAAAATTATATATCATAGCGATTGCATTATTATATAATTTCAATTTATAACACTAATATACAATTCCTCACACACACACTCCTTCCAAATGTTTCTTTTTTTTCTCCATTAAGACAATTGTATGCTGTCATCCGTTATGTTTTTTGTTTTTAAGCTTGTTATGTCTGTTATTCAAATATATTAATACATTCATTAATATGCTATACTGTATTTTGTATTGTGTATATTGTGTGTGTGTGTGTGTGTGTGTGTGTGTATATATATATATATATATATATATATATATATATATATATATATATATATATATATATATATATATATATATATATGTGTGTGTGTGTGTGTGTGTGTGTATACCTGAAGTGTGACTACCTGCAGAACGTATTTTAGCATGAAAGCTTGCATATTAAACGTACATCAAGCATCCTGTATCATAGCTACATGTCTGCCGTTTGTAACAAAGCAAACCGCGTGAAAATCGGTTGAAAATCAAGTGAGTTATAGTTATTTTACTTATGCAGACACCTCCTTCCACAATAGAAGTGAACGCTCTAGAGTTAAAGCGATACCGATCCAAGATGGCGGCCACGCCCGACGTTCTCAGGCAGTCAATGCGGCGCCTCGACCAAGATGGCGACCGCGCTGAACATCAGCCCCTCCCCCCGCGGGAGCTGCGCGCGCAAACTCCACTCAAATTCAAAAGTTATGGCAGAAAATCGGGACAACCAATCAGAAGAAGGGGAAAGAGAAAAGTAATGTGCGTCGTCACAGGACAGAGACGAACATTTTGATGTAAAAAAACCACAAAAATTGCTGACAAAAATTTTGGCATATCAAGCCAGGCTTGAACTCTCGACCTCTGGCAGCAAAGACCGCAATAACCTGGCTGAGCTAAGTCTCAGCTATTCTTTTTATTTGACCTACTGGCTTAGGACAGACCAACATAGCGATAAAATGTCTGGAACTTTTTTTTTCCTAATTTTTTAAATATTTGTAAGTTATAAATATTAGTAAAACCCTACTATTTAAATTATTACTTTTTCTGTAACCATTCTGCCAAGGTTGTAACCGGGCTGAGCCGGGAATATTTCTGAAGTCGCCACATTACAGGGAGCTGATTGGTCGGGGGGCGGGGCCGTCATCACCCTACTCGCCACTGATTGGTCGGGGGGCGGCGCCGTCATCACCCTACTCGCCACTGATTGGTCGGGGAGCGGGGCCGCCATCACCCTACTCGCCACTGATTGGTCAGGGGGCGGGGCCGGCAGACGTTTGAATCAGGAAGCGGGAGTCAGCGCGAGAGCGACTGGCGGCTCGCGGCAATTTTATTATAAAAAAAGGACAACCAATCAGAAGAAGGGGCGGGGCTAATTCAGGCCAATGAAGGTCAAGGACTCCATAAAGAATCTGATGACACCACCCACGACTTTCTATGTCAAACCATTCAAAAGTTATAGCAGAAAATCGGGACAACCAATCAGAAGAAGGGGCGGGGCTAATTAAGGCCAACGAAGCTTAAGGACTCATTACAGAGTCCCATGACACCACCCACAACTCTCTATGTGAAACCATTCAAAAGTTATGGCAGAGAAAAGTATTCTAGGGGGCGCTGTTGAGCCGTTAGGCCACGCCCATTAATGGAAACCATGAAATATCACATTTATCGCCAGGCCTGGCTTGCATGCAAATTTTGGTGACTTTTGGAGAACTATCAAATATGGACCAATCAGATGAAGGGTGGGTGCGCTTTTTCGCGTCTAGCGTCGCCACGGTAACACTTTTGAAAGAGAAAAGTAATGCGTGGTGTCGCACGATGGAGACGCACATTTTGGTGTATAACACACCTGGGTGCACGTTACGGTTCGGGCTGAATTAACTGCCGAAGGAATGGCATAAATTGCGCCAAAATTACACAATTAATTCAAAATGGCTGACTTCCTGTTCGGTTTCGGCCATGGCTCCAAGAGACTTTTCTTTAAGTTGCGACATGATACAGGTGTGTATCGATTTTCGTGCATGTACGTCAAACCGTATTGTGGGGCTTGAGGCACAAAGTTTTCCGGGGGGCGCTGTTGAGCCATTTTGCCACGCCCATTAATGCAAACCATGAAATATCAAATTTATCGCCAGGCCTGGCTTGCATGCCAAATTTGGTACTTTTTGGGGAACTATCAAATATGGACCAATCAGATGAAGGGGGGGTGCGCTTGTTGGCGTCTAGCGTCACTACGGTAACACTTTCGAAAGAGAAAAGTAATGCGTGTAGTCGCAGGATGGAGACGCACATTTTGATGTATAACACATCTGGGTTAACGATACGGTTCGGGCTGAATTAACTCTCGAAGGAATGGCATATATTGCTCCAAAATTACGCAATTAATTCAGAATGTTCAAAATGGCCGACTTCCTGTTCGGTTTCGGCCATGGCGCCAAGAGACTTTTCTTTTAGTTGCGACATGATACAGGAGTGTACCGATTTTCGTTCATGTACGTCAAACCGTATTATGGGGCTTGAGGCACAAAGTTTTTTCTGTTGAACCAATCAGATGAAGGGTGGGCGCGCTTTTTGGCGTCTAGCGCCGCCACGGTAACGCTTTTGAAAGAGAAAAGTAATGCGTGTTGTCGCAGGATGGAGACGCACATTTTGATGTATAACACACTTGGGGGCACGTTACGGTTCGGGCTGAATTAACTTTCGAAGGAATGGCATAAATTTCGCCAAAATGACACGACTAATTCAAAATGGCCGACATCCTGTTCGGTTTCGGGCATGACCCCAAGAGACTTTTGTTTAAGTTGTCCCATGATACAGGTGTGTACTGATTTTCGTGCATGTACGTCAAATCGTATCGTGGGGCTTGAGGCACAAAGTTTTCTGGGGGGCGCTGTTGAGCCATTTTGCCACGCCCATTAATGCAAACCTTTAAATATCAAATTTTTCGCCAGGCCTGACTAGGGTGCAAAATTTGGTGACTTTTTGGGCATGTTAAGGGGGGCAAAAAGGCCTTCACTTTGTCAGGAAAATAATAATAATAATAATTAAAGCTGCAAGCAGCGATGAACGGGCCCTCGCACTCACGTCCACCGCCCCCCATAAGCATATCAGAAATGACACCACCCACGACTCTCTATGTCAACCCATTCAAAAGTTATAGCAGAAAAAAGGAACAACCAATCAGAGGAAGGGGCGGGGCTAATTCAGGCCAATGAAGGTCAAGGACTCATTACAGAGTCCCATGACACCACCCACAACTTCCTATGTCAAACCATTCAAAAGTTATGGCAGAGAAAAGTATTCTAGGGGGCGCTGTTGAGCCGTTAGGCCACGCCCATTAATGCAAACCATTAAATATCAAATGTATCACCAGGCCTGGCTTGCATGCAAAATTTGGTGACTTTTGGAGAACTATCAAATATGGACCAATCAGATGAAGGGGACGAGCGCTTTTTCACGTCTAGCGTCGCCACGGTAACACTTTTGAAAGAGAAAAGTAATGTGCGTCGTCGCAGGAAAGAGACGCACATCTTGATGTAAAAAAAACACAAAATTTGCTTACAAAAATGTCAGCATCCTGCCAGGCTCGAACTCCCAACCACCGGCACCAAAGATCGCAATGATCTGGTTGAGCTACATCTCAGCTGATACCTCACTTTGACTTACTGGCTTAGGAGAGACCAAGATAGCGATATAATGTCTGGAACTTTTTTTTCCTAATTTTTTAAATATTTGTAAGGTATAAATATTAGTAAAACACTACTATTTTATTATTACTTTTATATAGCTACATGTCTGCCGTTTGTAACAAAGCAAACCGCGTGAAAATCGGTTGAAAATCAAGTGAGTTATAGTTATTTTACTTATGCAGACACCTCCTTCCACAATAGAAGTGAACGCTCTAGAGTTAAAGCGATACCGATCCAAGATGGCGGCCACGCCCGACGTTCTCAGGCAGTCAATGCGGCGCCTCGACCAAGATGGCGGCCGCGCTGAACATCAGCCCCTCCCCCCGCGGGAGCTGCGCGCGCAAACTCCACTCAAATTCAAAAGTTATGGCAGAAAATCGGGACAACCAATCAGAAGAAGGGGAAAGAGAAAAGTAATGTGCGTCGTCACAGGACAGAGACGAACATTTTGATGTAAAAAAAACACAAAAATTGCTGACAAAAATTTTGGCATATCAAGCCAGGCTTGAACTCTAGACCTCTGGCAGCAAAGACCGCAATAATCTGGCTGAGCTAAGTCTCAGCTATTCCTTTCATTTGACCTACTGGCTTAGGACAGACCAACATAGCGATAAAATGTCTGGAACTTTTTTTTCCTAATTTTTTAAATATTTGTAAGTTATAAATATTAGTAAAACCCTACTATTTAAATTATTACTTTTTCTGTAACCATTCTGCCAAGGTTGTAACCGGGCTGAGCCGGGAATATTTCTGAAGTCACCACATTACAGGCAGCTGATTGGTCGGGGGGCGGGGCCGTCATCACCCTACACGCCACTGATTGGTCGGGGGGCGGGGCCGTCATCACCCTACTCGCCACTGATTGGTCGGGGGGCGGGGCCGGCAGACGTTTGAATCAGGAAGCGGGAGTCAGCGCGAGAGCGACTGGCGGCTCGCGGCAATTTTATTATAAAAAAAGGACAACCAATCAGAAGAAGGGGCGGGGCTAATTCAGGCCAATGAAGTTCAAGGACTCCATAAAGAATCTGATGACACCACCCACGACTCTCTATGTCAAACCATTCATAAGTTATAGCAGAAAATCGGGACAACCAATCAGAAGAAGGGGCGGGGCTAATTAAGGCCAACGAAGCTTAAGGACTCATTACAGAGTCCCATGACACCACCCACGACTCTCTATGTGAAACCATTCAAAAGTTATGGCAGAGAAAAGTATTCTAGGGGGCGCTGTTGAGCCGTTAGGCCACGCCCATTAATGCAAACCATGAAATATCACATTTATCGCCAGGCCTGGCTTGCATGCAAATTTTGGTGACTTTTGGAGAACTATCAAATATGGACCAATCAGATGAAGGGTGGGTGCGCTTTTTCGCGTCTAGCGTCGCCACGGTAACACTTTTGAAAGAGAAAAGTAATGCGTGGTGTCGCACGATGGAGACGCACATTTTGGTGTATAACACACCTGGGTGCACGTTACGGTTCGGGCTGAATTAACTGCCGAAGGAATGGCATAAATTGTGCCAAAATTACACAATTAATTCAAAATGGCTGACTTCCTGTTTTGTTTCGGCCATGGCTCCAAGAGACTTTTCTTTAAGTTGCGACATGATACAGGTGTGTACCGATTTTCGTGCATGTACGTCAAACCGTATTGTGGGGCTTGAGGCACAAAGTTTTCCGGGGGGCGCTGTTGAGCCATTTTGCCACGCCCATTAATGCAAACCATGAAATATCAAATTTATCGCCAGGCCTGGCTTGCATGCCAAATTTGGTGCCTTTTGGGGAACTATCAAATATGGACCAATCAGATGAAGGGGGGGTGCGCTTGTTGGCGTCTAGCATCGCCACGGTAACACTTTCGAAAGAGAAAAGTAATGCGTGTAGTCGCAGGATGGAGACGCACATTTTGATGTATAACACATCTGGGTTCACGATACGGTTCGGGCTGAATTAACTCTCGAAGGAATGGCATATATTGCTCCAAAATTACGCAATTAATTCAGAATGTTCAAAATGGCCGACTTCCTGTTCGGTTTCGGCCATGGCGCCAAGAGACTTTTCTTTTAGTTGCGACATGATACAGGTGTGTACCGATTTTCGTTCATGTACGTCAAACCGTATTATGGGGCTTGAGGCACAAAGTTTTTTCTGTTGAACCAATCAGATGAAGGGTGGGCGCGCTTTTTGGCGTCTAGCGCCGCCACGGTAACGCTTTTGAAAGAGAAAAGTAATGCGTGTTGTCGCAGGATGGAGACGCACATTTTGATGTATAACACACCTGGGTGCACGTTACGGTTCGGGCTGAATTAACTTTCGAAGGAATGGCATAAATTTCGCCAAAATGACACGACTAATTCAAAATGGCCGACATCCTGTTCGGTTTCGGGCATGACCCCAAGAGACTTTTGTTTAAGTTGTCCCATGATACAGGTGTGTACTGATTTTCGTGCATGTACGTCAAATCGTATCGTGGGGCTTGAGGCACAAAGTTTTCAAGGGGGCGCTGTTGAGCCATTTTGCCACGCCCATTAATGCAAACCTTTAAATATCAAATTTTTCGCCAGGCCTGACTAGGGTGCAAAATTTGGTGACTTTTTGGGCATGTTAAGGGGGGCAAAAAGGCCATCACTTTGTCAGAAGAAAAATAATAATAATAATAATAATAAAAATTCCTGCAAATACAATAGGGCCTTCGCACTGAAGGTGCTCGGGCCCTAATAATAATAATAAAAATTCCTGCAAATACAATAGGGCCTTCGCACTGCAAGTGCTCGGGCCCTAATAATAATAAAAATTCCTGCAAATACAATAGGGCCTTCGCTCTGAAGGTGCTCGGGCCCTAATAATAACGCGAAGAATTCCTACAGATACAATAGGGCCTTCGCACTGAAGGTGCTCGGGCCCTAATTAAAGCTGCAAGCAGCGATGAACGGGCCCTCGCACTCACGGCCGCCGCCCCCCATAAGCATATCAGAAATGACACCACCCACGACTTCCTATGTCAAACCATTCAAAAGTTATAGCAGAGGGCTAATTTAGGCCAATGATTTTCAAGGACTCCATACAGAATCTGATGCCACCACCCACGACTCTCTATGTCAAACCATTCCAAAGTTATAGCAGAAAATCGGGACAACCAATCAGAAGAAGGGGCGGGGCTAATTAAGGCCAACGGAGCTTAAGGACTCATTACAGAGTCCCATGACACCACCCACGACTTCCTATGTCAAACCATTAAAAAGTTATAGCAGAAAAAAGGGACAACCAATCAGAAGAAGGGGCGGGGCTAATTAAGGCCAACGAAGCTCAAGGACTCCATAACGAATCTGATGACACCATCCATGACTCTCTATGTCAAACCATTCAAAAGTTATGGCAGATAAAAGTATTCTAGGGGGCGCTGTTGAGCCGTTAGGCCACGCCCATTAATGCAAACCATGAAATATCAAATTTATCGCCAAGTCTGGCTTCCATGCAAAATTTGGTGACTTTTGGAGAACTATCAAATATGGACCAATCACATGAAGGGGGGGCGTGCCTTTTGGCGTCTAGCGTCGCCACGGTAACACTTTTGAAAGAGAAAAGTAATGCGTGTAGTTGCAGGATGGAGACGCACATTTTGATGTATAACACACCTGGGTGCACGTTACGGTTCGGGCTGAATTAACTGCCGAAGGAATGGCATAAATTTCGCCAAAATGACACAATTTATTCAAAATGGCCGACATCCTGTTCGGTTTCGGCCATGGCTCCAAGAGACTTTTCTTTAAGTTGCGCCATGATACAGGTGTGTAGCGATTTTCGTGCATGTACGTCAAACCGTATTGTGGGGCTTGAGGCACAAAGTTTTCCGGGGGGCGCTGTTGAGCCATTTTGCCACGCCCATTAATGCAAACCATGAAATATCAAATTTATCGCCAGGCCTGGCTTGCATGCCAAATTTGGTGCCTTTTGGGGAACTATCAAATATGGACCAATCAGATGAACGGGGGGTGCGCTTGTTGGCGTCTAGCGTCGTCACGGTAACACTTTTGAAAGAGAAAAGTAATGCGTGTAGTCGCAGGATGGAGACGCATATTTTGATGTATAACACATCTGGGTTCACGATACGGTTCGGGCTGAATTAACTCTCGAAGGAATGGCATATATTGCTCCAAGATTACGCGATTAATTCAGAATGTTCAAAATGGCCGACTTCCTGTTCGGTTTCGGCCATGGCGCCAAGAGACTTTTCTTTTAGTTGCGACATGATACAGGTGTGTACCGATTTTCGTTCATGTACATCAAACCGTATTATGGGGCTTGAGGCGCAAAGTTTTTTCGGTCTGAACCAATCAGATGAAGGGTGGGCGCGCTTTTTGGCGTCTAGCGTCGCCACGGTAATGCTTTTGAAAGAGAAAAGTAATGCGTGGTGTCGCAGGATGGAGACGCACATTTTGATGTATAACACACTTGGGTGCACGTTACGGTTCGGGCTGAATTAACTGCCGAAGGAATGGCATAAATTTCGCCAAAATCACACGATTAATTCAAAATGGCCGACATCCTGTTCTGTTTCGGGCATGACCCCAAGAGACTTTTGTTTAAGTTGCCCCATGATACAGGTGTGTACCGATTTTCGTGCATGTACGTCTAATCGTATCGTGGGGCTTGAGGCACAAAGTTTTCAAGGGGGCGCTGTTGAGCCATTTTGCCACGCCCATTAATGCAAACCATTAAATATCAAATTTTTCGCCAGGCCTGGCTTGGGTGCAAAATTTGGTGACTTTTTGGGCATGTTTAGGGGGGCAAAAAGGCCTTCCTTTTGTCAGGAAAATAATAATAATAATTAAAGCTGCAAGCAGCGATGAACGGGCCCTCGCACTCACGGCCGCCGCCCCCCATAAGCATATCAGAAATGACACCACCCACGACTTCCTATGTCAAACCATTCAAAAGTTATAGCAGAAAAAAGGGACAACCAATCACAAGAAGGGGCGGGGCTAATTCAGGCCAATGAAGGTCAAGGACTCCATACAGAGTCTGATGAGACCACCCACGACTCTCTATGTCAAACCATTCCAAAGTTATAGCAGAAAATCGGGACAACCAATCAGAAGAAGGGGCGGGGCTAATTTGCACCAATTATGGTCAAGGACTCAATACCGAGTCCGATGACACCACCCACGACTTTCTATGTCAAACCATTCAAAAGTTATAGCAGAAAAAAGGGACAACCAATCAGAAGAAGGGGCGGGGCTAATTCAGGCCAATGGAGGTCAAGGACTCCATAAAGAATCTGATGGCACCACCCACGACTCTCCATGTCAAACCATTCGAAAGTTATAGCAGGAAATAGGGACAACCAATCAAAAGAAGGGGCGGGGCTAATTTTCACCAATTATGGTCAAGGACTCAATACCGAGTCCCATGACACCACCCATGACTCTTTATGTCAAACCATTCAAAAGTTATGGCAGAGAAAAGTTTTCCGGGGGGTGCTGTTGAGCCATTTTGCCACGCCCATTAATGCAAACCATGAAATATCAAATTTATCGGCAAGTCTGGCTTGCATGCAAAATTTGGTGACTTTTGGAGAACTATCAAATATGGACCAATCAGATTAAGGGGGCACGCTTTTTGGCGTCTAGCATCGCCACGGTAACACTTTTGAAAGAGAAAAGTAATGCGCGTAGTCGCAAGATGGAGACGCACATTTTGAGGTATAAGTCACCTGGGTGCACGTTACGGTTCGGGCCGTATTAATTGCCGAAGGAATGGCATTAATTGCGCCAAAATTACACAATTAATTCAAAATGGCCGACTTCCTGTTCAATTTCGGCCATGGCGCCAAGAGACTTTTCTTTAAGTTGCGACATGATACAGGTGTGTACCGATTTTTGTTCATGTACGTCAAACCGTATTATGGGGCTTGAGGCTCAAAGTTTTTTCCCTCTGAACCAATCAGATGAAGGGTGGGCGCACTTTTTGGTGTCTAGCGTTGCCGCGGTAACGCTTTTAAATGAGAAAAGTAATGTGCGTCGTTGCAGGACAGGGACGCACATATTGATGTAGAAAAAAAAAAAAATTGCTGACAAAAAAGTCTGGATACTGCGGGAATCGAACTCGGATCTCTGACTCCAAAGACGGGAAAGCTCTGGCTGAGCTAAGACTCAGCTTCTCATTTCTATTTGACCTACTGACTTAGGAGAGACCAACATATCGATATTTAGTAATGTAAGTCTGGAGCTGTTTTTTCTAATTTTTTTTAAATATTTGTAAGTTATAAATATTAGTAAAACCTTACTGTTTTAATTATTACTTTTTCTGTAACCATTCTGCCATGGTTGTAACCGGGCTGAGCTGGGAATATTTCTGACGTCACCACATTACAGGGAGCTGATTGGTCGGGGGGCGGGGCCGTCATCACCCTACTCGCCACTGATTGGTCGGGGGGCGGGGCCGTCATCACCCTACTCGCCACCGATTGGTCGGGGGGCGGGGCCGTCATCACCCTCCACGCCACTGATTGGTCGGGAGGCGGGGCCGTCATCACCCTACTCGCCACCGATTGGTCGGGGGGCGGGGCCGGCAGACGTTTGAATCAGGAAGCGGGAGTCAGCGCGAGAGCGACTGGCGGCTCGTGGCGATTTTATTATAAAAAAGGGACAACCAATCAGAAGAAGGGGCGGGGCTAATTCAGGCCAAAGAAGCTCAAGGACTCATTGCAGAGTCCCTTGACACCACCTACGACTTCCTATGTCAAACCATTCAAAGTTTATAGCAGAAAAAAGGGACAACCAATCAGAAGAAGGGGCGGGGCTAATTCAGGCCAATGAAGGTCAAGGACTCCATAAAGAATCTGATGACACCACCCACGACTCTCTATGTCAAACCATTCAAAAGTTATGGCAGAGAAAAGTATTCAAGGTGGCGCTGTTGAGCCGTTAGGCCACGCCCATTAATGCAAACCATGAAATATAAAATTTATCACCAGGCCTGGCTTGCATGCAAAATTTGGTGACTTTTGGAGAACTATCAAATATGGACCAATCACATGAAGGGGGGGCGCGCCTTTTGGCGTCTAGCGTCGCCACGGTAACACTTTTGAAAGAGAAAAGTAATGCGTGGTGTCGCAGGATGTAGACGCACATTTTGATGTATAACACACCTGGGTGCATGATACGGTTCGGGCTGAATTAACTCTCGAAGGAATGGCATAAATTTCGCCAAAATGACACAATTTATTCAAAATGGCCGACATCCTGTTCGGTTTTGGCCATGGCTCCAAGAGACTTTTCTTTAAGTTGTGCCATGATACAGGTGTGTAGCGATTTTCGTGCATGTACGTCAAACCGTATTGTGGGGCTTGAGGCACAAAGTTTTCCGGGGGGCGCTGTTGAGCCATTTTGCCACGCCCATTAATGCAAACCATGAAATATCAAATTTATCACCAGGCCTGGCTTGCATGCCAAATTTGGTGCCTTTTGGGGAACTATCAAATATGGACCAATCAGATGAAGGGGGGGTGCGCTTGTTGGCGTCTAGCGTCGCCACGGTAACACTTTCGAAAGAGAAAAGTAATGCGTGTAGTCGCAGGATGGAGACGCACATTTTGATGTATAACACATCTGGGTTCACGATACGGTTCGGGCTGAATTAACTCTCGAAGAATGGCATATATTGCTCCAAAATTACGCAATTAATTCAGAATGTTCAAAATGGCCGACTTCCTGTTCGGTTTCGGCCATGGCGCCAAGAGACTTTTCTTTTAGTTGCGACATGATACAGGAGTGTACCAATTTTCGTTCATGTACGTCAAACCGTATTATGGGGCTTGAGGCGCAAAGTTTTTTCTGTCTGAACCAACCAGATGAAGGGTGGGCGCGCTTTTTGGCGTCTAGCGTCGCCACGGTAACGCTTTTGAAAGAGAAAAGTAATGCGTGTGGTCGCAGGAGGGAGACGCACATTTTGATGTATAATACACCTGGGTGCACGTTACGGTTCGGGCTGAATTAACTGCCGAAGGAATGGCATAAATTGCGCCAAAGTGACACGATTAATTCAAAATGGCCGACTTCCTGTTCGGTTTCGGGCATGACGGCAAGAGACTTTTCTTTAAGTTGTCCCATGATACAGGTGTGTACCGATTTTCGTGCATGTACGTCAAACCGTATCGTGGGGCTTGAGGCACAAAGTTTTCAAGGGGGCGCTGTTGAGCCATTTTGCCACGCCCATTAATGCAAACCATTAAATATCAAATTTTTCGCCAGGCCTGACTTGGGTGCAAAATTTGGTGACTTTTTGGGCATGTTAAGGGGGGCAAAAAGGCCATCACTTTGTCAGAAGAAAAATAATAATAATAATTAAAGCTGCAAGCAGCGATGAACGGGCCCTCGCACTCACGGCCACCGCCCCCATAAGCATAACAGAAATGACACCACCCAAGACTTCCTATGTCAAACCATTCAAAAGATATAGCAGAAAAAAGGGACAACAAATCAGAAGAAGGGGGGGGGGGGGTTAATTCAGGCCAATGAAGGTCAAGGACTCATTACAGAGTCCCATGACACCACCCACGACTCTCTATGTCAAAACATTTAAATGTTATAGCAGGAAATAGGGACAACCAATCAGAAGAAGGGGCGGGGCTAATTTTCACCAATTATGGTCAAGGACTCAATACCAAGTCCCATGACACAACCCACGACTCTCCATGTCAAACCATTCAAAAGTTATGGCAGAGAAAAGTTTTCTAGGGGGCGCTGTTGAGCCGTTAGGCCACGCCCATTAATGCAAACCATAAAATATCAAATTTATCGCCAGGCCTGGCTTGCATGCAAAATTTGGTGACTTTTGGAGAACTATCAAATATGGACCAATCAGATGAAGGGGACGCGCGCTTTTTGGCATCTAGCGTCGCCACGGTAACACTTTTGAAAGAAAAAAGTAATGCGCGTAGTCGCAGGATAGAGACGCACATTTTGATGTATAACACACCTGGGTGCACGTTACGGTTCGGGCCGTATTAATTGCCGAAGGAATGGCATAAATTGCGCCAAAATTACACAATAAATTAAAAATGGCTGACTTCCTGTTGGGTTTGGGCCATGGCTCCAAGAGACTTTTCTTTAAGTTGTCCCATGATACAGGTGTGTACCGATTTTCGTGCATATACGTCAAACCGTATTGTGGGGCTTGAGGCACAAAGTTTTCTGGGGGGCGCTGTTGAGCCGTTAGGCCACGCCCATTAATGTAAACCATAAAACATCAAATTTTTCGCCAGGCCTGCCTTGCATGCAAAATTTGGTGACTTTTGGGGAACTATCAAATATGGACCAATCAGATGAAGGGGGGCGCGCTTTTTGCCGTCTAGCGTCGCCACATTAACACTTTTGAAAGAGAAAAGTAATGCGCGTAGTCGCAGGATAGAGACGCACATTTTGATGTATAACACACCTGGGTGCACGTTACGGTTCGGGCCGTATTAATTGCCGAAGGAATGGCATAAATTGCGCCAAAATTACACAATAAATTAAAAATGGCTGACTTCCTGTTGGGTTTGGGCCATGGCTCCAAGAGACTTTTCTTTAAGTTGTCCCATGATACAGGTGTGTACCGATTTTCGTGCATATACGTCAAACCGTATTGTGGGGCTTGAGGCACAAAGTTTTCTGGGGGGCGCTGTTGAGCCGTTAGGCCACGCCCATTAATGTAAACCATAAAACATCAAATTTTTCGCCAGGCCTGCCTTGCATGCAAAATTTGGTGACTTTTGGGGAACTATCAAATATGGACCAATCAGATGAAGGGGGGCGCGCTTTTTGCCGTCTAGCGTCGCCACATTAACACTTTTGAAAGAGAAAAGTAATGCGCGTAGTCGCAGGATAGAGACGCACATTTTGATGTATAACACATCTGGGTGCACGTTACGGTTCGGGCCGTATTAATTCTCGAAGGAATGGCTCATATTGCTCCAAAATTACGCGATTAATTCAGAATGTTTAAAATGGCCGACTTCCTGTTTGGTTTCGGCCACGGTGCCAAGAGACTTTTCTTTAAGTTGCGACATGATACAGGTGTGTACCGATTTTCGTTCATGTACGTCACACCGTATTCTGGGGCTTGAGGCGCAAAGTTTTTTCGGTCTGAACCAACCAGATGAAGGGTGGGCGCGCTTTTTGGCGTCTAGCGTCGCCACGGTAACGCTTTTGAAAGAGAAAAGTAATGCGTGTTGTCGCAGGATGGAGACGCACATTTTGATGTATAACACACTTGGGGGCACGTTACGGTTCGGGCCGTATTAACTGCCGAAGGAATGGCATCAATTGTGCCAAAGTGACACGATTAATTCCAAATGGCTGACTTCCTGTTCGGTTTTGGCCATGTCGCCAAGAGACTTTTCTTCAAGTTGTGTACTGATACAGGTGTGTAGCGATTTTCGTGCATGTACGTAAAACCGTATCGTGGGGCTTGAGTCACAAAGTTTTCCGGGGGGCGCTGTTGAGCCATTTTGCCACGCCCATTAATGTAAACCATTAAATATCAAATTTTTCGCCAGACCTGGCTTGCATGCAAAATTTGGTGACTTTTTGGGAACGTTTAGGGGGGCAAAAAGGCCATCCTTTCGTCAGAAGAAAAAGAAAAAGAAAAAAAATTCCTACAGATACAATAGGGCCTTCGCACTGAAGGTGCTCGGGCCCTAATAATAATAAAAAAAATACAAATAATTCCTACAGATACAATAGGGCCTTCGCACTGAAGGTGCTCGGGCCCTAATAATTCCTACAGATACAATAGGGCCTTCGCACTGCAAGTGCTCGGGCCCTAATAAAAATTCCTGCAAATACAATAGGGCCTTCGCACTGCAAGTGCTCGGGCCCTAAAAATTCCTGCAAATACAATAGGGCCTTCGCACTGAAGGTGCTCGGGCCCTAATAATAAAAATTCCTGCAAATACAATAGGGCCTTCGCACTGAAGGTGCTCGGGCCCTAATTAAAGCTGCAAGCAGCGATGAACGGGCCCTCGCACTCACGTCCACTGCCCCCCATAAGCATATCAGAAATGACACCACCCACGACTCTCTATGTCAAACCATTCAAAAGTTACAGCAGAAAAAAGGGACAACCAATCAGAAGAAGGGGCGGGGCTAATTCAGGCCAATGAAGGTCAAGGACTCCATACAGAATCTGATGACACCACCCACGACTCTCTATGTCAGACCATTCCAAAGTTATAGCAGAAAATCGGGACAACCAATCAGAAGAAAGGGTGGGGCTAATTAAGGCCAACGAAGCTTAAGAACTCATTACACAGTCCCATGACACCACCCACCACTCTCTATGTCAAACCATTCCAAAGTTATAGCAGAAAATCGGGACAACCAATCAGAAGAAGGGGCGGGGCTAATTCAGGCCAACGAAGGTCAAGGACTCCATAAAGAATCTGATGACACCACACACGACTCTCTATGTCAAACCATTCCAAACTTATAGCAGAAAATCGGGACAACCAATCAGAAGAAGGGGCGGCGCTAATTCAGGCAAACGAAGGTCAAGGACTCCATAAAGAATCTGATGACACCACCCACGACTTCCTATGTCAAACCATTCAAAAGTTATAGCAGAAAAAAGGGACAACCAATCAGAAGAAGGGGCGGGGCTAATTAAGGCCAACGAAGCTTTTTTTTTTTTTTTTTTTTTTTTTTTTTTTTTTACCTTGTCTGCACACATATTATTGATTGATACCATGACGGTAGAAACCAAAAGTGTATATATGTGCATTATTACTATATGTAATATATACATATATATATACGCACACATATGCGTACACATACATAAATATACACATACAAACCCATTTTTTTTTTTTTTTTTTTTTTTTTTTTTTTTTTTTTTGGGGGGGGGGGGGGGGGGGGTGGGGGGGGGTGGTGACGACATCCACTGCCAATCCAGGAAGCAGGAACACACGGAGACACACGTCAAGCACTGGAAATCTGCAACAAAAAAACCACAAACAAAGCACGAAACCGGCACGGAGCCATCCAAAACACGAACAGCAATCGACCTAAATCTTGAGATCTGATCGCAGTCTGAGCTAAGCTATCGCTACCGCTACCTAAACCCAAAAACTAGAGAGCCAGCATGCAGGTGAACAAGCCAGTGTGTATGTCTATGTGTGTGTGTGTATGTATATGATCATGCATGTGTGTGTGTGTGTGTGTGTGTGTGTGTGTGTGTGTGTGTGTGTGTGTGTGTGTGTGTGTGTGTGTGTGTGTGTGTATGCATGTGACTAAATGACTATATGTGTGTGTGTGTGTGTGTGTGTGTGTGTGTGTGTGTGTGTGTGTGTGTGTGTGTGTGTGTGTGTGTGTGTAATAAACCAAACAAAGCTCCACCTGAAGTGTATCTATAGTGGGGGAGGGGGGGGAGCAACCCCGCCACCCGTGAGACCAGAGGCCGACAAGGAAGAGCCCGGAACCCAGGCCACCGGCAACCCCACAGAGGGGAGAAGTAGGAGGGAGGCAACCCACCGCCTGCGAGGCCCCCCCCCCACCCGGCGGCGGCCGAGGGGGCCCGCGGGCGGGGCCCCCACGGCGCGGAAAGAAGCAGCCAGGGATCCCGCGGCGGCGGACCGCGACCCAGGCAATCCCCGGCCACCCGGTCCGGGCCGGACACGCGGCCAGGAGGCCCTCACCCTTCAGGCCAACGACCCCCACCCGGCAGGGGGCCAGCCTGCCCGGAGAGACAGAGCCGCCCCGGCCGCCGACGCGGGCAGGCGCACCCGTCCCCCACGAAAGTGGCCCTCCAAGACCAGAGGGGCGCCCCGCCGTAGAGGCAGCGGGGGGGACCGGAGACGGGCCCGGAGAGAGGGAGCCCCCCAACAAGGCGACACCCGCGCAGGCCCGACAACGGAGGGCCCCAGACCCAGGCATCCCATTCATTCATCCATTCACCTATCCGATACCTATACTAATAATAATATAATATACTATACATAATAATAATAATGATACTAATAATAATACTAATAATAATAATAATAATAACCATCTTTGTATAATATAATATTGATAAATTATTAAGTTTTTGATGTCCTGCCAATGGAGGCTCAAATACTCCATGGCAGGACCCTTCCATACCGCATTCTCACCGACACAGACATACAATCACGCACCGTTTCCCCCTCCCCGGGGGGATCCAGCACCGCCAGAAGGCACCCCAGGCTGCACGGCGGGCCCCGCCAGGCCCGGGTAACCCGACCCACCCGTCCCAGGCCCAGGCCGGTGAGGGAACGCGGGTGATGTGGGACCCCCTCCCGCCCCTTGTGTTGAGTGCATGTGATTAATGCCATAAAAACAGGGAGGAGGGAGGGCCAAGTATCGATTGACACAGACCCCCCCCCCCTCCCGAACTACGTGTCCTTGTCAAATGTATTTATTAAGTGTTGAATGTGCAGTGTCTATTTTGCTGTTAAAACCGTGAGGCGGGGAGTGCCAGGCCCCGCGGGACAGTGCCCCCCACGACCCGGACCCCCCGCCTTTCGCCTATGTGCGTATGAATCGTGTAGGGGGGGCAAGAGGGGGAGCGGAGGCCGAAGCCAGGAAGCAGGACCAGCAAAGCCGGCCCTGATAAGACACCCGCGTCCCCCCACCGGCCGTCCAGTAGACGGGGGCCGGCCCCCCGAGCCGGGCAAGGGCCCCACCGTACCTCCAAGGGCGCCCCCGGCGCCGCCGGAGCCCCCAGACGGAGGGGGAAACGGTCCAACATCCTCCCATTCATACTGACAACATAAGACATAGACATAAGACATAGATACCTGGGAATGGTGCCACCCCGCCGCCGCGCCCGCCCGTGCACCCCCCGGTCAGGGGAGGCCCGCTCCCCGGACCCGGCCCCACCCCCCCCCCTTAAGGACTCATTACAGAGTCCCATGACACCACCCACGACACTCTATGTCAAACACTTCAAAAGTTATGGCAGAGAAAAGTTTTCTAGAGGGCGCTGTTGAGCCATTAGGCCACGCCCATTAATGCAAACCATGAAATATCAAATTTATCGCCAAGCCTGGCTTGCATGCAAAATTTGGTGACTTTTGGAGAACTATCAAATATGGTCCAATCAGATGAAGGGGGGGCGTGCCTTTTGGCGTCTAGCGTCGCCACGGTAACACTTTTGAAAGAGAAAAGTAATGCGCGTAGTCACAGGATGGCAACGCACATTTTGATGTATAACACATCTGGGTTCACGATACGGTTCGGGCTAAATTAATTCTCGAAGGAATGGCATATATTGATCCAAAATTACGCGATTAATTCAGAATGTTCAAAATGGCCGACTTCCTGTTCGGTTTTGGCCATGGCGCCAAGAGACTTTTCTTTAAGGTGCAACATGATACAGGTGTGTACCGATTTTCGTTCATGTACGTCAAACCGTATTATGGGGCTTGAGGCGCAAAGTTTATTCTGTCTGAACCAATCAGATGAAGGGTGGGCGCGCTTTTTGGCGTCTAGCGTCGCCACGGTAACGCTTTTGAAAGAGAAAAGTAATGCTTGGTGTCGCAGGATGGAGATGCACATTTTGATGTATAACACATCTGGGTTCACGATACGGTTCGGGCTGAATTGATTCTCGAAGGAATGGCATAAATTTCGCCAAAATTACACGATTAATTCAAAATGGCCGACATCTTGTTCGGTTTCGGGCATGACGGCAAGAGACTTTTCTTTAAGTTGGGCCATGATACAGGTGTGTACCGATTTTCGTGCATGTACGTCAAACCATATCGTGGGGCTTGAGGCACAAAATTTTCAAGGGGGCGCTGTTGAGCCATTTTGCCACGCCCATGAATGCAAACCATTAAATATCAAATTTTTTGCCAGGCCTGGCTTGGGTGCAAAATTTGGTGACTTTTTGGGCACGTTTAGGGGGGCAAAAAGGCCTTCCTTTTGTCAGGAAAATAATAATAATAATTAAAGCTGCAAGCAGCGATGAACGGGCCCTCGCACTCACGGCCACCGCCCCCCATAAGCATATCAGAAAAGACACCACCCAGGACTTCCTATGTCAAACCATTCAAAAGTTATAGCAGAAAAAAGGGAAAACAAATCAGAAGAAGGGGCGGGGCTAATTCGGGCCAATGAAGGTCAAGGACTCCATACAGTATCTGATGACACACCCAGGACTCTCTATGTCAAACCATTCCAATGTTATAGCAGAAAACCGGGACAACCAATCAGAAGAAGGGGCGGGGCTAATTAAGGCCAACGAAGCTTAAGGACTCATTACAGAGTCCCATGACACCACCCACAACTTCCTATGTCAAACCATTTAAAAGTTATGGCAGATAAAAGTATTCTAGGGGGCGCTGTTGAGCCGTTAGGCAACGCCCATTAATGCAAACCATGAAATATCAAATTTATCGCCAAGTCTGGCTTGCATGCAAAATTTGGTGACTTTTGGAGACCTATCAAATATGGACCAATCACATGAAGGGGGGGCGCGCCTTTTGGCGTCTAGCGTCGCCACGGTAACACTTTTGAAAGAGAAAAGTAATGCGTGGTGTCGCAGGATGTAGACGCACATTTTGATGTATAACACATCTGGGTGCACGTTACGGTTCGGGCTGAATTAACTGCCGAAGGAATGGCATAACTTTCGCCAAAATGACACAATTTATTCAAAATGGCCGACATCCTGTTCGGTTTCGGCCATGGCTCCAAGAGACTTTTCTTTAAGTTGTTCCATAATACAGGTGTGTAGCGATTTTCGTGCATGTACGTCAAACCGTATTGTGGGGCTTGAGGCACAAAGTTTTCCGGGGGGCGCTGTTGAGCCATTTTGCCACGCCCATTAATGCAAACCATGAAATATCAAATTTATCGCCAGGCCTGTCTTACATGCCAAATTTGGTGACTTTTGGGGAACTATCAAATATGGACCAATCAGATGAAGGGGGGGTGCGCTTGTTGGCGACTAGCGTCGCCACGGTAACACTTTTCAAAGAGAAAAGTAATGCGTGTAGTCGCAGGATGGAGACACACATTTTGATGTATAACACATCTGGAGTTCACAATACGGTTCGGGCTGAATTAACTCTCAAAGGAATGGCATATATTGCTCCAAAATTACGCAATTAATTCAGAATGTTCAAAATGGCCGACTTCCTGTTCGGTTTCGGCCATGGCGCCAAGAGACTTTTCTTTTAGTTGCGACATGATACAGGAGTGTACCAATTTTCGTTCATGTACGTCAAACCGTATTATGGGGCTTGAGGCGCAAAGTTTTTTCTGTCTGAACCAACCAGATGAAGGGTGGGCGCGCTTTTTGGCGTCTAGCGTCGCCACGGTAACGCTTTTGAAAGAGAAAAGTAATGCGTGGTGTCGGAGGATGGAGACGAACATTTTGATGTATAACACACCTCGGTGCACGTTACGGTTCGGGCTGAATTAACTGCCGAAGGAATGGCATAAATTGCGCCAAAGTGACACGATTAATTCAAAATGGCCGACTTCCTGTTAGGTTTCGGGCATGGCGCCAAGAGACTTTTCTTTAAGTTGTCCCATGATACAGGTGTGTACCGATTTTCGTGCATGTACGTCAAACCGTATCGTGGGGCTTGAGGCACAAAGTTTTCAAGGGGGCGCTGTTGAGCCATTTTGCCACGCCCATTAATGCAAACCATTAAATATAAAATTTTTCGCCAGGCCTGACTTGGGTGCAAAATTTGGTGACTTTTTGGGCATGTTAAGGGGGGCAAAAAGGCCATCACTTTGTCAGAAGAAAAAAAAAAATAATAATAATAAAAATTCCTGCAAATACAATAGGGCCTTCGCACTGCAAGTGCTCGGGCCCTAAAAATTCCTGCAAATACAATAGGGCCTTCGCACTGAAGGTGCTCGGGCCCTAATAATAAAAATTCCTGCAAATACAATAGGGCCTTCGCACTGCAAGTGCTCGGGCCCTAATAATAATAATAATAATAATAAAAATTCCTGCAAATACAATAGGGCCTTCGCACTGCAAGTGCTCGGGCCCTAATAATAATAATAATTATAATAATAATTATAATTATAATATACTAACCACAATAATGAGACTTTTCTTTAAGTTGCGACATGATTCAGGTGTGTGCCAATTTTCGTGCATGTACGTGAAACCGTATTGTGGGGCTTGAGGCACATTAAATATCAAGTTTTTCGCCAGGCCTGGCTTGCGTGCAAAATTTGGTGACTTTTGGGGCACGTTTAGGGGGGCAAAAAGGCCCTCATTTCATCGGAAGAAGAAAAAAAAGGATAAGGAAAATTGCCAGAGATACAATAGGGCCTTCGCACTGCAAGTGCTCGGGCCCTAAAAAAAAACAAGGAAAAAAATTCCTACAGATGCAATAGGCCTTCGCACTGTAAGTGCTCGGCCCCTAAAAATAGCAGCAAAATGGCTACATTTCATCTAAGAGAGAAAAACAACTGAAAAACATTAGTTCTGCAAATGTGGTCTATTTCTTGTAAAACAATGTACTGTCCATGGTGTTATTTATGTGCTGCAGCTGCACAAAAACTCTCAAACCTTTAACTTGATACAGGAGTTTTTTCTCTAGTAATGACACTCTCTCTTAGGACATGATTCAATTTGAATTTCATGGGACCAACATTCTGTGATACTACGACGGGCTGATGACCCGTCCAACACAAAGAATCAGTGAACAACTTTACCTACATCATCCAACACTCACCTGCTCTGGATCAGCCTATGAGTTACCATGGTGATCTGGCCAGATGAATGCCCAGCTTTCCAAATGTGAAGGCAAAAACCTTTTCTCGTCTTCTCTCTCTATTGCACATGATGCTCATGCTATGTTTGATTGAAGTCACACCTGAGTTGACTGTATTCCAGTTGGAAAATCAGGATAACCATGGACACGTGGAAAAAGTAATCCCCCTGGACATCTCCAAGGTCTATCAGAGCTTGTT